>NW_011908413.1:0-1021 GCF_000151845.1 Pteropus vampyrus
AGAACGAGTGGGAGTCCCTGGAAGAGAGACCCAGCTCTGAGGCCCCCAGCAACTGAGGCCCAGAAAATTCTGATGAGTGCCTGGCGGAGGTGGGTGCAGACCTGGGTGCAGAGAGAGAAAGGGGAGAGGAGGCTCAGGGCTTGTTCGCTGAGCTCAAATGCTGTGATGTCATTTTTTTTTTTTTGCAGTTGCAAATGTGGTTTTCAGGTGTCCTTAGCGTGGGAGGTTTACCACAGGGACGCGAGGCAGGCCTGTCTGCGGTGGGGTGCTGATGCAGGCAGGGAGCCTCTGATGGCACTGCCCATTAAACAGAGAGCTTCTGTGAGCTCCAGGCGGAGCGGAGGGCAGCATCCAGGGCCCCCGGAGCAGCGTGGGCTCTCAGCCCTCGGCCCCGACCTTCTTCAACCTCTTGAATCATTTCTCTTCTCTCACCTTCCAGCCCAGCAGGGGGGTGGCAGACCCTTCCTGCAGATCACATCCAGCTCGTCGCCCATATTTTTTACAGCCAGTAAGCCGAGCAAGAATGATGTCTACATTTTTAAATGGTCAGCAAAAAAATTAAAAGACTCATTTCATGACACATGAAATCTGTATGAAATTCAAATCCCAGTGTCCATAGATACGGTTTATCAGAACACAGCCGAGCCCGTGTTTCCGTGTCATCTGCGGTTGCTTCTACGCTACAATAGCAGGATTCAGCAGCTGCGAGAGTGTGTAGCTGGCAAAGCCTAAAATATTGACAATCTGGCCCTTTACGGAAACTTCGCCAACCCTTGTTCCGTTCTCGTGCAATACATGCACGTTCTCCACTCATTTCGACGTGCACCTGGTCTTTCATTAAGCAGGACTCTTGTGACCTCCCGTGGGCAAACGTCTGAGTCCCCAGGTGTGTCTAGATCCAGGGGAGGGTATGTGTCCCAATGTCCGTTTGTCTTTCTGCTGTTGTATGTTTTGCCCCAGCTCTCTGGCAGGTGTCATGGGAAGCCTATATGCCTCCCCAGCTATGTGTCACTCCTACTTT
>NW_011908414.1:0-1377 GCF_000151845.1 Pteropus vampyrus
GATTTACCACTTTATATGGTTTAACTGTGTCCATCAGGTTACTTATTATGCTGATATATTTCTGATGTGGGTTGCAGAGTTAACTCTTCTAGCTGGACTGGGATAGGACACTCTCCACATTCCTAAAAAATGGTTTGTTTCAGCAAGGGCACAGTTTCTGTCTTTCTGGTGTTTTAAAAATCATTATTTTATATTGATTGGCTATGTTATATTCTTTCTGCTTCAACTAACTGTATAACATTCTCAACATTTCCCTGGAATGGAAATAAAAATCTTGCTATCTTTGGTAAAACTCAAATGTAGTACAGCAGAGGCTCCAAGCTCATTTTTCTAGCACCTTCCTTATGCCCTCCATGAACCACAGTTACTTTCTATTCTCTAAACTGCACTGCACTGCACACCCTGTGTCTTGTCATACAGTGTTCTCAGCCTGGAAGGCTGTTAGCCTTCCTGGTGCACTTCTGTCCATCCTGCAAGGCCCACTTACTTATCAGTTCTTTGGAGACACTCTTCTATTTCCCTTATCTGAATTAACTACTTGCTGAATACCATACTTGTATCTATTATAACACTTAGCACACCTTACTCGTATTCTTATTTGGGCTGTGTCTACATCTCCAACTCATCTAAGATCAGACATGAGCAACCATAGCCTGTGGATTCCTCTAATTTTGCAGTCTAATGTAAGAAATAAAGATTAAATTAGTGATGTTTTTCCTCAAAACCACCCAGGTGTTAGCCTTCCACTGGCTAAAAGAAATATCTTTTTTTTTTTTCCACTTATAATCACGATAAGTGAAAAATTGAACATATTTGTATGTTCAATAAGCAATTTAAGTTTTCTGAATTTATACCCTCCATCCCAGCAACCACAATAGGGTTCATTATTTTCATTCTGAACTTTTTAAAAAGTGCCCTGGAAAGGCTTTTGCTTTTTCCAAATTGGAGCTCTTGCAGCAAAGGTCACTTGACACTGCCCTGGACTGTGAATGTCCTTTGAGAACTCATCTGTGAATCCTCAAAACCTAACCCAGGGCCGACATGCTGCAGACCTTCCTCAGGGTGTCCCCAGATTAAGTGAATACTGCAAACGGGACTGGGGCCGCTGGAGCTCATAATTAAGGAGCCTAATAAGTAGGGATCACCTTTGAAGCAGTGTCACTTTGTCATCATTTTCAACCCTTCTTTTGGTGGTAATATATTTGCAAGATAAAGGAAAATGGAAAATTACAGACATAAATATTTTTAGAACAGAGCTATTTTAGTTTATTATGGCTATAGCATGCTCTCCGTAACAGATGCTTAAATTTTATAAGTTTTAGGATTTAGGTTTCTTCTGACTGTTGCTCAGACAGTGGGCCAGGTACTTTATTTATA
>NW_011908415.1:0-2375 GCF_000151845.1 Pteropus vampyrus
ACCTGATCACTTCTAGCAATCCCATTCCTCAAAGCCACCATCACCTTGGAGAACAGAAAAAAGGTCTGACTGCAGTTACATATTAGGTATCTGCAAGCAAATTTACATATCTGAAAGCCTTGGAAATGGATGAGAACACCTAGAGAGGGAGTAAGAGAGAGAAAAGAATAAAACCCAAGAGGAACTTTAACATTTAGAGCTCAGGTATCAATGGAGAAGAACAAAGAAGAGACAGCAGAGACAAAGATAAGTTAGAAGGACACTCATTGTCCTTGTTTTGTTAGAGGTGAGGCCATGTTAAACTAGTATTGGAGGCAAAGTTGGGTATGTTCTAGGGGTGGAAGGGGGAGCAGCTGCATAAATTTCCCATAGGCTATTCCAAATATTTCTTGTCATACAAATAGATTCTTGGGCCTAGGATCACTGTGAGAGAAGACTTAAGCCTCAACCACAGAAAGCAGTTCAGCCTCACCTATTACTCCAGATTCAGTAGGGCCAGGCTTTTGTTTATTTGTGTTATTTTTGTTTGTTTGTTTGTTTTTAACGTAGCAAAAGGAAAAGAAAGAGTCAGGCCCTCACCAGGGTGGCTCCAGTCTCAGAAGGCTATAGGGAACCACCAAACCATGGGCTACACAGCCTTTCAGTCCTGTTACAGAGCAGCATCAAATGATCCAAGCTCCTGTTGGGTTGCACAGGCTACCACTCAAGAGGCTGCACTGGAAGAAAAGACGATGGAGTTTCTGAGAAAAAAATCATTGTGAGTTATGCCACAGGATGAGGCTGGACTAGATTTAGAGCTACCATCCCCAGTCCTGCAACACCTGGATTCTCTAGGAAATACACTAGGAAGGGAAATCTGTAATGTTAATTTAAACACTCCAGAAGATAACCCTCTTGAAGGTACTAATGGATGGAGGGAGAAAGACAAGCACAGAGGGAGACAAGGGGCTGTAATCAGCCCAGTGCTGGCAATCCTAGGAGCAGAAAGAGAGCAAAAGAGTAGATCACCATTCCCCAGAGCAGAGAGAATGTGGAACTAGAGAAAATTTTCTTTCTACCCAGTATCCACATCAGAGACTCCTAGAGGGAATAATTTAAGAAGAGTCTTAAAGAAAACTGGATTTCCTCTAATCAAAATAAATCACAAGACTGAGGCCCATTTAGACTTGAAATAATTTTATAAATATAAATCCTAAGATCTACCACATTTATTTTCTAAATTCTTTTTAATAAGTATGAACCACCTTTATTATTTTTTTAAATCAACAACAATAGAAATTAAAAGGACATGACCATGGTATTTGCACTTATATTTTTTCTTTATATTTCTAAAATAATTACTTATGTTCCTATTACAAATCTGTAGGGTAGTTGGCAAATATCCCACTTCGTTGACTGAAAAATGGAGAAATTACTAATTTTCTAAAGGTTAAAATTCTGAACACTAAATCTTGTGGGTAATTTTTCCCTAAGCACAAATTCCCTATCTCAACATGCTCAAGCAATTGCCAAATTATAATTTTTGCTTTTGTCCTGGCTTCTATACTGGTAAGGGCTATGCCAGCTGATTTCAGATTAATTATTCAAATATTTAAAATGGCACCTGGCTTTCTTTTAGTTAAAATGTAGTTGACTGTGATTATTTTCCTTTCTTTTGCCTTAAGGATTCTCTGCACCTCACATTCAGTTAGTTCTTTCTTGATGACAAACGTCAGATGGAATTTCTCTTTTCCTAAATTTCCTAAATGGGAACATTCTCTTTTGTCAACAAATACCTCAGGGACATTAAAGTACTTAAATACTTTAGATATATAGGTGGAAAATTACCAACACGTATTGACTGCCTCGCTTAGGAGTGACGATTATACTGCTCTGTACAGGAAGTATGCAAATTTCTATATATCGTACTACGAAAAATTCAGTGATGATTGTAATTTTAAGATCTAGGACATTTTACTTATATTAAAATTTATCTATCATATCTTTGAATATTTTATTTTGGAGAGATTACATATTTTAAAATACTGTTTAGAATCTATGACCATATATTTCTTTTAAAAACATATAGCTTCTGAAATACCACAACCATCACTTCCCTTCTTAAATAATATAATAAAAAACAGTTGTAATATGTTAAAAAAAAAACAGTTTATAACATGGATGACACATTTTAAAACAGAATCACAGATGCTAGTGCCATTGGGGACTCATTTACATAACATCTATTCCTTTTGCTTAAATTTTCTGTTTGACATGAAATTTATATTAGTAAATATTATTAAAATAACAATATTTTTGTTTTTAATTGACTTATCTATTTTCCTTCCAAGTCCAGTGTAGGGGGTAGGATCAGGCAGGGAGGCAGGAAAAAAAAA
>NW_011908416.1:0-2186 GCF_000151845.1 Pteropus vampyrus
CTTCTAAAATCTTCCACTAGAATCACCTTTAAATGCTCCAAAAAACCTGGCATAGTTATCATGACATCCTGTAGATAAATCTACCATAAGTTTTACGGTATATAAAAGATTTCTCTATTAAAAGTTTTGAACCAGGATCTATTGGCTTTATACTATACATTTTTTGCATTTTTATCTTCTTTAAGTTTTCATGTGTTAGGAAAATATTTGTGTAACTATTTGGCCATTTTCATATGTACTGAGGTATGTAAACGGTCCATTTTGGAGGATTCTATCCAAATATTTAGACGGTAGAGCATAAAAAGATAAACTTTTTCTCTATTATTTCATAGGCCTAT
The DNA here is from genome assembly GCF_000151845.1 of Pteropus vampyrus. NCBI lineage: Eukaryota > Metazoa > Chordata > Mammalia > Chiroptera > Pteropodidae > Pteropus > Pteropus vampyrus. The sequence continues at coordinate 339 of NW_011908416.1, forward strand.
CCATAAAGTCTATGAAAGGCAGTTGAAATAATTGCTGTCATTATTTTATTTATTGATTCAACAAATATTAAGCACTTACTATGTGCCTGACACTATGCTATGTGCTAGAGACAAGATGGTCCATGCTCTCACAGAACTTTACAATCTAGCACGAGAGAGAGACATTAAACAGTTAATTGTACAAACAAATATTTAATTATAATTATGATAAGTGCTATGAAGGAAAAGTACAGAGTACCAAGACCATAAAATAGAGGACCTAATTTAGGGAGTCGTGAAAATTTTCCTTTAAGAATTGACACATAAACTAAGACTTGAAAAAGATGCAGATATAAGTAAGGTGAAGAGAGGCTAAAGGGAAGATGAGAACCCTAAGTAGGGGAAACAGCATGTGCAGAGGTCCTGTGGTAGGAGGGACATTTAAAGAATTGAAAAAAGCCTAATGTGGTTGATGCCTAATCAGTGATAAAGAGAAGGGGTATGAAATGAGGCTGGAGAGATAAACAGCAAATGAACTAGGCAAAATGTTTAGGCTAAAAGGGCTTCTTAATTTTATCTTAAAAGCAACAGTAAGCCATTGAAATGGTTTAAGCTGGATGACTATCTTCATCAGCTTGGGCTGCTATAACAAAACACCATAGAGACTGGGTAGCTTAAATACCAGAATTTGTTTCCCACAGTTTTGGAAGCTAAGAAGTCCAAGATCATAGTGCTGGCAGATCTGGTTCTCGGTAAGGGCCGTTTTGTTGGCTTGGAGATGGCCACCTTCCCACTGTACCCTGACATGGTGGAGAAAGTAAGCTCTCAGGTCTCTTTTTATAAAGGTACTAATTCCATCACAAGGACCTCACCCTCATAACAACATCCAATTCTAATTACCACCACAAAGCCCCATCTCCAAATACTGTCAAATGAGGGATCAGGGATTCAACATATGAATTTTGAAACAATTCAGTCCACAGCAGTGGTGGTGGTGGTGTTTTAAAATACAGGGCTCTATAATTATTTAGGTATGGTGAAGCCAACAGATCAGAAGATGACTGCCATTAAAAGACAGTTTGTTATTCAGTTTCCAAGAGCAGGGAGTATGCCATGCTACACGGGGTCATACAGGAAAGCACCAGGGCCAGTCAGGAGGAAGGAGCAAGGAAAAGAATGGGTGACAGCCTTTATTGTGGTTTCGAGAGAAAGGCAAAGCAAGGGAGGATAAGCAGGCCTAGCATTGGTCAACTTGAATAATTTCAGCAGGCTCTGGAAAATAGGGGCTATCTCTAGTGGTCTGGTAGCTGGTCCTGGGGTGATTAGGGCAGAGGAATGCTGCCTCCTGGAGTATAAGAGGTGGTTTAAGAGTATGGGCCCCGGTTTGGTTCATTTGCATAAGAAAGTCACGGTACAGGGTGAGTTGTTTGCTATTTCTAAGAACTGGCTATCCCTGGGAGGGGCAGTCTCTCACTAATCAGTGAGGCCCCAGATGCCAGAACATCAAGAATACAGAAAATAAGAAAATATGGACTGAATGTTTTTGTCATAGCCCAGTTCACACGCTGAAGCCCTCATCCCCAATCTGATAGTATTTGAAGATGGGGCCTGTGATAGGTAATTAGGATTACATGAGGTCATGAGGGTAGATGTGATAGGTAATTAGGATTACATGAGGTCATGAGGGTAGATGTGTTGTGTCTTATAAAAGACACAACAGAGTTTTCAAGAAGGTGGCTGCCTGCAAGCCAGGAAGAGTTCTCATCAGACCCAACAACCTGATCTCAGTCTTACAGCTTCCAGAACTTAAACAATAAATGCCTATTGTTTAAGCCACCTAGTCTGTGGTATTTTGTTATGGCAGTCCTC
>NW_011908417.1:0-1434 GCF_000151845.1 Pteropus vampyrus
ATATATTAACATATTAATATATTCACCTATTAATAAGTGAATAACATCACAATAATGACAACACAAGAAGAGATGAATTAGCCTCACACACCCCAAAATGTGTATGGTAGGGATTACAAACACAGGAACACTTGTAATTTTGTCATGGCATTAATATCTGTATGGAAGGAAACAGAGAAAAACAAAGAAAACACATCGGATATAAAATAACAGAAAAAAAAAGAAACTAACAGCTAACACAAAATCTCTAGAAAGCATAGTTGGCTTATTTGAGAACAATAGCTGAGGCTTGGAGATATTTTAGTAACTTCAAATTAATAGGTGAGTGAAAAGGGGTCTCTGATATTGTCTGAAGATGTTGGAACAGTTAAACTAGTCAACACTTAAATCGTCTATCCAAAGCTCTCTCTTGGGACAAAGCCTTGGAAACCTCTGGAGATATATTCTTCATTGAAAGGATAGTGAACATAGGTGCAAAGGAAAGGGAAGATTACAACTGAGGTAAAAGGAAAGAGCTGATCCAGGATAACTCAGGAAGCATGAGACTACCTTTTTGAAAAATTCATATGACAACAGAAGAATCATTAAAGTCAGCGAGCTAGAAAAACTAACCATGTTTACTCTTCTAAAATTTCAGGAAAAAATTAATGCAATATTCTAATTAAAATTCTAAAATTTAAAGAAATTTTTAAAAAAATTATTTTATCACCTAAGCCAAAATTGAAGAAGTCAAGTATAAAGGAAAGAAAATGATATTGCCTTCAGAGTTTTTAATATCATACATTTTGTCAGAAGGAAATAAAGTAACATATTTAAGATACTCATAAAAAGAAAATATGAACTAAGGCCATTATTGAGCCAAAAGGTCATGACTATAAGAGCTCAGTAAAGTGTTCCCATGAGTACTTCTTGAGAAATCAACTAAAAAAAGAGTTTCAGTAAGGACGTAGTTGAATTTAACAACACCATTAATCAACTTGATAAAATCGACATCTATAGGCTACTTCATCCACAACAATATAATACTCATTTCTTCTAAATCTCCATGGAATATTCACCAAGATAGACTATATTCTGGGCCATAATAGACACTTTAACAATTTTGTTTAAAAAAAAGAAAATCATCAAATATTTTCTCTCAGACAAAAATGGAATTAAACTAGAAATAAATAACAGTTAGACATCTGGAAAATTCCAAATTACTTGAAGATTAAATGACACACTTCTAAATAACATGTAGGTCAAAGAAGAAATCTCAAAAGAAATTTTTAAATATTTTGAACTAAAAGAAAATTAAAACACAACTTATCGAAATTATGAGATGCAACAATAACAGTGCTTGGAAGGAAATGTGTAGTCTTGAATGCATATATTAGAAATAAGATCTAAAAATCAATCATCCAAAAGTCCAACTAAAAATATATTTATATATAT
>NW_011908418.1:0-2474 GCF_000151845.1 Pteropus vampyrus
TGGTCTAGGCAGAAGCACAGAGCAGGCAGGACTCCTCATTGGCCCTCACCATTGTCCCTTGCACCCTGCATCCACCAGGCCTTGCACAAAAACAGGAAAACCATCACCCACCTCCACAGCAGCTCCTTTCTGTGCCTTTTGCCCCACCTCAAGGACCTCTGTCTTCTTCTATCAAACCCAGCCCTGACGACCTCCTTCCCCCTGTAGAGCACTGACTTGTGAGGCTTAATGCAGGATTCTTTTTGGAGGATGGAGTGTAGCAAGGGCCTGACCAGAGAAGGGAGCGGGAGTGACAGCAATTCAGGCACCTCCCGGCTGGGAGGTAGGTGGATGGTAGAAAAGGTGAAATCCTATCTCAAAGATGCCCTCTCGCTCTGCCTGTTTTTAAGACCTGCATCCATGCCAGGACTCTGTAGGAGTAACTGGTGGGTTCTAGAGTTTCTAGAGAATCACTGCTTCTCTGATAGGGTTAACATGCTACCACCTCCTGGTGACGACACGCACCTTCACAGAGGAGACTTGAGAACAATGGTCCAGCCAGTAGTGGGGTAGGAATTCCAGACCCTGGGGCAAGGAGACGGACTGGGGTGCGTGGCCTCACTTCTGCTATGCACAGGGCCAGCCTGGAGATGGCTAGAGGAGCCCTCAGGTCCCATGCTGGAAGGGAGGAGCCCCAGCAGATGGGCAGAGTGATACATCCGCTTTGCTCTGTTTACACCTCTCCTCGTATTTTGTTTGCAGAAAGGCTCCTAGGCTGGAAAGCAGACTAGAACAAAACACCAAGGACTGTGCCATGCCCGTGAAAACTCCAGAGTTTTCAGAGCCTAGCATAAAATGAAAATGAAAGGCCCTGTCCAAAAGTAATTCAGGATTCAAGATGGTGGCAGCAGGACATTAAGCCAAGTACTGCCCGTCTAAGCACAGGCCCCTGTGTGACTTACACAGGTCGACTGCCCATGCTGCTGATTCTGTGTTAGTGAAGGGGCTTGGCATCCCACATTGGGTCAGGGCAGCGTGGAATCTGGAACCCAGGCCCCTGGCCCCCAACACGGGTCTGTGTCTGCACGGGTCTGTGGCTCACTCTGCCCAAAGAGGCGGGGCCCACCCCTTTCCCACTAACTCCATATGGGCCCAACTCTACCCCCACCCCATAACAAGGTAGGGGAAAAGGGCCTGAGATGGATATCTGACCTGGAAACAGGATCCCCAAAAAGCCCAGTGTGAAAGGAGAGACAGATCCTGCCCTTAGGGAACTCCCAGTCTCATGGGGAAGACCCAGATAATAGGCCTGTTCTTGATTAGTCCAGACCTCCATTGTCTCCTCCAAGGGTCTGTCTCGATACTCTGGAGCCTGTCCCCCTCCCCTCCGTCACCCTTGGCCACCAGAACCCGCCCACGGGCTTGTCACGCCCTTTCCAGATCCACTCGCTGGGAACGGTTCCCTGCCGTGGGTGAGCGTGAGGGTTCTGTATGAGGACCAGGGTACGGCTCTCTGTATCTGGAGGGGTGTATGCTCACCAGGAAGCAGGCTCTGATTCCCCTGGACATTAGAAAATGGAGCAGCCTCTCCACACTCCACACTCATCCAAACCCAAGTTTCCTGTGGCTTCACAGTCTGTGCTTGGGTAGTAGCCTTGTGGTTTAGATGAGGTAGGTGCATTGCACTGATGAGAAAATTGAAGGCCGGAGAGGGGTGAGACTTTCCCAGGGTCACATAGCTCTCTCCTCTCAGACACCAGAGCTTCTCCAGCCCCTCACCCAAAGGTAGGAAACTTGAGGAAGGGTGGCTGGAATGAAGGTCTTCAGATCCAGGTCATGAGGTATTTATGGAAAGGGACAGGGGATGGGGAAGAGCATGAGAAAAGAAAGACCTACTCCCCCAGGGGGGCTACCAGATGAGGCCAGGGCCCCTGGGACCTCAGGAAGCAAACCCAGACCCTTGTCCCCCACTGCTGGGCTGGGTACAGGGATGAGGGTTTCATGGGGGGTGTTGGATAGAGCTGGGGCAGGGAAAGCTTCCAAGACAAGGTGGCATGTCAGCCAGGTCCCGGGGGAGGGAACCCCACCCCGGAAACAGCAGATTTAGTGGGCAGAGCACCATGCTTCCCCATGCCAGACCTGGATACCGCAGCCTGGGCCTCCCTTGGCCCCACCCTGGCTGAGGGAGGCCGAAGGGGCAGCTGAGCCCTGGGAGACTGGGAGGAAAGGAGAAGGCGAGGAGGGGATCCCAGGTGGGGGCTGTGGGAATTGTCAGGCTCTGCCTGGAAGGCCCCACTATTGAAAAATGGATTATCCGACACCCAGATTAATGGACTTTCATTTTGCTAAACATCTGTCACCGTTAGTGCTGGCGAGTGAGCGTGAAATGAGCTTTGACTGTGCTGCCACTGTCGTGTTGCCCTGGATGCCGTGGCTCCCGTGCCAATGGGCTGCTCTGCACAGGGTGGCATGTGGAAGGGGGCACCCACTGGATG
>NW_011908419.1:0-1795 GCF_000151845.1 Pteropus vampyrus
GCCAAACCAGTTACTTTCCAAGCCTCTGGGCCCTTGCACATGCTGTCTGCAGGCCTGGAATGTTCTTTCTTGTCACTGGGTCAGCTATTCATTCTTTAGGACTCAGCAGAGGGCTTCCCCTCCTCCAGGGAGTTGCCTCTGGCCCCTTTGGCCACATGTTTCATCTGTCCTGGAGAGGGTGTGTATATAGGTTGTCTCTAATCTTCTAGCCCAAGGCCTATCGGGAGGTGTGGTCCTTAGCGCTGGTGGAAGGATGGCTCAGTCCCCCTCCGGCCCCACCCCATCCCTACGCCCCTGTCCTTCCCTGGGGCTTGTGGGTCTTTTTCTTTTCCCCATTCTCTCTGCGGCCTGGCGTTGCGCTAAGAGCACCCAGTTTGAAGTCACACAGAGTCCCCATCCCAGCTGTGATGCCTCGTGGCGCTGAGCTTCGCTTCTCCCATCTGCAGGACCGTCCTAAAGCTGCCGGAAGATTAAGGGAAGCGTTCGATAAGTGTTAACTATGATTGTTGTCGCCGTTGTTATATATTATCCAGCCTGGCCTGGCTGGTTGCAGTCACCTCCGAGTACAGGTCTGGGTCTCCTGTCACCGCAGCTCTCCGCTCAGAGCTGCACGCAACTCGAATCGTTTTTTCTTCACTTAGACTCAGTGGCTCCCCATCGCCTCCCCCCACGACATAAAAACTCCAGCGGATGTTTGAAGCTCTTCATGACTCGTCTTTCCGGATTTTCCTGTGAGGCTGCCTCTGACTAGTGGCCTCACAAAGACCTTCAAGGAGGAAGGGGCTTCCTCCCAGAGGGCCCCTCACTCCCCACTCTCCACCTCTTCTCCCCAAGGAGCTGGGCACTTGCCTCCCAGAGCTCCTGGCTCCCTCGGCTGCAAGGTGGCGCTGATACCAGTCCCTATGGTGATGGTCCCCTCCCAGGGATTGTGGGGGACAGGGGGACATGGCGCAGAGGGCTTAGCTTGGCATCAGGCCTGTGTCGAATGCTGGAGCATCGTGGCCCGTTCGGTCCAGCCCACGGCCCTCCACGCAGGCTCTGGAGCGCGGCCGGAATCCACAGTGATCCCAGTCTCTTTGAATCCCCGTCTTTCCAGGCTGAATGTCACCCCAATTGTGTTGTAGAAAAAGGAAGAGAACGTTTGTCCTTTTTTTTAAAAAAAAATAATAATAACATTTTTCTTCATTTACAAAAGTAATCCATGTTAATTGTGGATCATTTTGAAATGAAGATAAGCCAAAGAGAAAATTCTAAATTATCTGTAATTCATCATCCATCCAGAAGCACTGTGAGCTTCTGACCTGAGCTTCGTAATGAATGTGCAGCTCTAGCTCTGCTTCGAGCTCAGGAGCAGATCACGGAGCATCCTCTGTTCTGCCACCTGATTCTTCCGCGCAGCTGATGAACCCCAACTTCTACAGCACTCTTGGTACTCAGAGAATGCGTCCTGACCAGCAACTGTGAGAAGCACAGGCTCTCGGCCCTGGATCCTAGAACCCGCATTTGCCCAGGGGTTCCCAGGCACAGTGCAGTCTGGGAAGCGGCTCCAAGGCCTCTTTCTAACGCAGCCGAGCGCCCCACTGTGTGGGCACGCTCACGCTTGTTAAGCTAGCCCCCTAGCACTGAACACGGAGGCAGTTTCCAAGCTGGTAAACCACAAGCAATGCTACGGCGGTTGGCGTCATGAGTGCCTGAGCCCCGGGCACGTCACGGGTGTCCTCCTGGTACTCCCCTTGATTTCCTTCCCCACATTCACACCCCCCTCCTCCCTAGAACTTTCTAGTAGGATAGGGGG
>NW_011908420.1:0-2184 GCF_000151845.1 Pteropus vampyrus
CTATTGCAATAGCCTTGAATAAATTTTTCCTTGTCTGTTTAACTTTGTCTGATGTAATCTGTGCTTTGACAGCCTTGTGGTGGAAATAATTTTGTATGTTTATTGGAAAAATAATAGCAGGTCAGTGTGGATATAAAGTTGTGAGTGAGGATAAGGGTATGAGATGAGGTCAGAGACAGGCAGGCCCAGGGCCAGATCAGGTGGGGTCATATAATGAGTTTGGAATTTGTGGGAAACTGTGTGGAGAAGGGATTGTAGTGGAGCAGGAGTGAAAGGTGAGGATTAGACAAGCTGATGCAATATTCTAGATATGACTGCTTGGGTTCAAACTATACCTTTATTAATTATTAAATATGTGGCCTTGGCAAGTCACTTAACCTACATTTGCTTCAGTTTCCTCATCTGCATCATGGGAAACTGATATATACATACCATACAGGGTTGTTATCAGGTTAAATGGGTTAATATATGTAAAGTTCTCCAGAAGTACTGGTTAAGAAGCATGGATTATTTAAAAATAAACCAAGGAAGTTAAATAGCACAAGTTCTAGTTTTAGGGAGAGGTGGAGTCCAAAGCATATTAACATTTCTATTAGTGATTGTAGTTATTATTTTTCCATAGTTACTGCAGGTTATCTGTTCCTCACCAATGTTTGAATAAATATCTATAAAATAGCTGTAGATTTGGAATTTTAGAGGTAATGTAGGAAGAAGGCAAGAGAATTAAAATGTTAATCAAGCCACAATCAGAGACTGTAATGTGCTGGTCAGCCCTGCAGCCAGGCCAGGAGGACACCTTCAGAACAAAGGAAGATTTCTACTGGGATTGCTAACAACCCATTCTCCACACCTGTGATGGGGAAACAGGAACCACCAGTCATTCCCTATGGCTGGGAACTACCAGCAGGCCTTTCACGCTACATATTCTTACCTTTTCACTCTACTTCTTCTTCCTCTTCCCCTTCCTCACTGTATGTCGGTATCAAAGGAAGTGGGTTAACAAAGTCTTTTAAACTATAACTTACAGGAACTAAAGAATGATATTTAAATTGAATTCCCTGAATACTCAGGGTCCCTCTCAGTGGCTTTACTCTGTCTTTATCTCTTTCACAGTCCCTCTCACTCTGCCTCTGAGAGGAGACTAAACTCCGTGGAGTGTTATCCCTTTTCTAATAAACTTTCTTTTTGACTCTAACTGTGGTGTGTGTTTTGAATTCTTTCTACACTCTCTGCCAAAAGACCCTCTTTTTCTCTCGGTACAGGGCTTGGTCTCTTCCTCCGCTCACCCCTCTCCCCATGTGGGGAAATTTGCCCTGTCCTGCATCAGAGGCGCCAGGAAGGTCAGGTAAGAGAGGGAGGCTGGTTGGGTGTAAACACTTATGCATACATTGTGTGAATGTTAGGGATTGCTGCAAACCGCACAGCTTCAGTTTCAGCATGTTATTATGTGGGAATGTAAGCTCTGTGTTGTCAGATCTTTTGATTTTTCAACACATTCCGAAAATTCTGTCTTTTATGTGAAATGTCCCAACTTTTACATTTAATTCACAACTCTAAGCTAGATTTAGCCCATTAGTTATTGGTTTGCCACTCTTGGATCAGACATTCTGTACATGGCTCTCTTTTCTTACCCATTGTTTCCTTATATTGAAATCATCTCCTGATTTGTATTTGCTTTTTGACTTTGCGCCTTCAAATAAAAACAATCTCATTTAACTATCTAAAACTCACAGTCAGCCAGAACTCTTGGTTCTGGTTTAATTATTTTTCACTAGACCTCGAATATCTTTTTTCACATTTGAAATGCTAGTGGTTTTTGAAGACCCAAATTTAAATTTGTTTCAACCTTTCAATTGTATACCAAGCAAAGATATTCTGTCGAGTATGAGATATGAAAGCAAAAGACAAAAGGTTTTCTCTGTGCCTCTCAGGCTATTTTACATACCTCACTTGGACAACACGAGATTTGACATACTGTCTTCTTAATTGGGATCCATGAAATGTTTCGTTTATCTGTTAAAAAGTAAAATGAAGAATAATATATATATTTTAATTTTTAAGTTTTTATTGTGGAGAACTTCAAACATACACGAAATCAAATAGAGTAATGTAACAAAACCCACATACCCATCATTCAGCTTTACCAGTTATCAATAAATGGCCGAACTGGTTTTATTTTACTGC
>NW_011908421.1:0-3047 GCF_000151845.1 Pteropus vampyrus
TCTAACATAAATCACTGCACTGGTAAAGGCTGAATTATGTCTAAATGTTTCCTCACACTCCTACATTCATAGGCTTTTTCCAGTGTGAATTCACCTATGTACAAGGAGGCACCTCCTACTCAATGCACTCACCGGGGTTTCCTCCACATGAATTGGCTAATGTTGAACAATGTATAAACTCTTTCAGAAATTTTTCTCACACTCATTGCATTCCAACTGCATTTCTCCACTGTGAATTTTCGGAGGTTGAACAAGTCGAAATCACCACCTAAAAAGTTTTCCCACATTCCTTATATTCATAAGGTTTTTTTTCCACTATGAATTTAGTAAAACCGAATGGATTCTGATTTCCCTTTGAAAACTCTGGCATTCATTATGTTTATATGATTTTTCTCCTGTATGAATTATCCGATATGGAGCATGGCGTAAATTTTTTTGGCCACGCATGTTACATTTTCACCTAGCTCATTAGTAAAGATAAAAAACATTGATAAAGTTTTGTTGGTGGGGCGGGGGGGTAGGGAAATGATCATTTGTTCATTGCCAAAGGAAAGCAAATTGGTATAAATTCCAGGGAGGACAAATTTTTCCAAATGAAAAATGCATGTACCTTTTGACTGAGCAATTCCATTTTTAAGAATGTATTCTAGAGGTAGACTTTGTGTGTTATTACAAGTGCACAGGTTATTTAATGCAACTTTGTTCATAAAAGCAAATGGTTTGAAACAGTCTAAACGAATCCATAAGGAAGCGATTCAATAAATTATGATATATCCATAAAATGAGATACCTTGCAGCCATGACAAAGAATGAAGAAGCTCTTTATATACCAATGTGGAACTATCTTAAAAATAAAAACAAGGTTTATAATAGTGTTCACTGAATATTATCAATTGTGTAACAAAAATAAACAAACAAAAACAGAAGGAGGAAAACAGCACAAAGATTGTCTCTGGAAGGATTCTGAGATTCTTACTCTAGGAAAAAAGTCTGGATGCTGATGCATCCTTTAGTTCTTTTGAGTTCTGTACTACGAAAATGTTATGGTTACTTAAAAAGTTAAAAATTTTAAATCCTGAAATCTAAGAAAGAGATAGATGAAGAGCCGTGAATTCAGGAAGGCAAGAAGGTTATGATAGAGCAAGGAAGCTCAGAGACTGCATTAAACTTGGAATCTGTTCTGGTTTCTGGTTCCACATGCGGGGAGCTTGGAAGTCACCACTCCATCCCAAAAAATAAAAAGCTGAACTAACTGAAAAATCAACAACTCTTCTGAGATGCATAAGAGAAGTGAGGTCAGAGGGCAAACTGCTGCCCCTAAAATTGGAGAGACAGACAGGCGAATTCAGAGAAGCACAAGATACTGGAGCAGAATCCTCCATAGACCCTGTGCAGGAGTACAAAAGCCTAAGGTGTATTGAGATGCTGAAGGCCAAATGTGGACAAGTCTGAGAGTTACAAACTCCAGGGGGACTCAGTCATGAAGGGGTACCCATGCTTTTGTGAATTTTACCTTCAGGAGTTCAATTAAATTCTCACAAGAAATGTGGGAGAAAAATCTCCTTGTGCTTCCAGCAGAGGAAGGGATAAAAAGAATCATTTTGAAATAACCTAGAGCATTCTTTTCCTAACAAGGCCTGCTCTCAGGAGAAACAGGTTAACCAAAACCTAACCTGCTTTTATCAGAGTTTTATCAGAGCCTAGCTGATCTGAATGAAGGGAAATACTCAACTCCAGCTCTAGCTATCCTGTCCCACATGAAGGAGGAGGTGGGGATGGGGGCAGGGGTGGACTAAGAAACACTTAGGAAGTCCACAAGCTCACTAAAAGACTGAGACTTACTCATAAGATATAGAACACTTCCCCTGTCCCACACCTCGACACCACATTACTAAAAGCCTGTGTACAGCACTTTCTTTTACCTGGTACATAATGTCCAGCTATCAAGAAAAAATTACAAGGTGTACTAAAAAGCAAAAAATACAGTGTGAAGAGACATAGCAAGCACCAGATCCAGACTCAGATATGGTCAGGATGCTGAAATGATCAGACCAGGAATTTTTAAAACTGTGACTAATATGCTAAGGGCTCTAATGGATATGCTAATGGATAATGTAAACGGCATGCAAGAACAGATGGGCCATGCAAACAGATAGATGAAAATTCTAAGAAATAACCAAAAAGAAATCCTGAGATCAAATATACTGTAACAGGAAAAAAAAGAAGAATGCTTTTGATGAGCTCATTAGTAGACTGGACACAGCTGAGGAAAGAATCTCTGAGCTTCAGGATATCTCAATAGAAAACTCCAAAACTGAAAATTAAAGAAAGCAAGAACTGAAACAAACAAACAAACAAAAAAACATAACAGAATATCCAAGAACTATGGGGCAACTACAAAAGGTATAACATATGTGTCATGGGAATATCAGAAAAAATAGAGAAAGGAACACAGAAATATTTGAAATAATAATGAATGAGGATTTCCCCAAAGTAATATCAGACACCGAACCACAGATCCAGGAAGTAGAAAGAACATCAAACAAAACAACCTACACATAGGCATATCATTTTTAAACTTCAGAAAATTAAAGATAAAGAAAAAAGCCAGAAGGGGTGGAAAAATACCTAACCTACAGAGGAGCAACAATAAGAATTACATCCAATTTCTCCTCAGAAATCATGTAAGCAAGAAGAGAGTGGAGTGAAATAGTTAAAGCGTTGAAGAAAAATCCCCATAGGCCTAGAATTCTGTACCTTGCAAAATTATCCTTCAAATGTGAAGGAAAGATACAGGCTTTCTCAAACAAAAACAAGAACTGTGTTGGCAGTAGACCTGCTTTGAAAGAAATATTGAAAGAAGTTATTTAGAGAAAAAGAAAATAATATAGCTCAGAAACTCAAATCTATACAAAGAAGAGTTCTGAAGAAAAAATAAATAAAGATAAAATTAAAACTTTTTTTCTTTTTCTTAGTTGACCTAATAGATAACAACAATTTGTTCAAAATAATAAGAGCAACAATGAATTCGATTATGTATGTTTATA
>NW_011908422.1:0-2412 GCF_000151845.1 Pteropus vampyrus
AACGTGCTCTCAGCTTTAATAGGGAGCATATGATCACTCCAGCTGGCAGGTGACACCATTTGGCAACGTTCCCCAGCAGCTCAACAAAAGATTTTCAAATATCAAAGCAAAGGGAAAGACCTCTGTCTCTACAAAAAAAAGCAGTTTGACTGTGCATGCATTTTGCTTCTATAAGAATTATCACTTCTAACTTGCTGAATTCTGTGAAGGAGAGGGCACACTTAGAAAATGAAATTAGCTCAGAAAATTTGTAAACTGTTAATTCAAATTGATAAGTAAATGGTAAATTACAGAAAATTTCATTTTATGTTTAAAAAGGAATGCAGCTTAAATATAGTGAAAGCTTAGAAAATATATATTTTTAAATATTCCATCTGAAAATACAAGCCAATAGGAAATTAGATTAAATTGTGAAAACTTAAGAGTCTTGAATTTTATTGAAGAAAGAGACCATAAAGATCTTTTAGAAAAATGTAAACCCACCATGTAGAAAAGCTATGGGGCAGAGTAATCACTACCTGATTAAAGTCATGCAACTCAAGGTGGCAATCTAGGAATATCTCGAGTCTCTTGACTAGGAGCATTTATTATTTACTAACTTGCTACAAACTGGGGAGTCAGAAAACCTGGGCCGTCCTCTTGATCCATTCACTTTTTTTCATTGAAAAAGCAAAAAGCAGATTAACAGAAAAAAAATAATAAATGTATCTGAGCATTATGTCCTGTGTTAACCTCTGAATATAATTTTAAAATTACGTCTGTTTATATGTAATCATAAGAGGTGGGACTATAGACCTGACTGTCAGTTGGCTGATGGCTATCAGTATCATATCAGTCACATGTCAGTATGTGTGAAAAATGCACCTACCTCAAAAAGCATGCCATTTTTCTTCTGAAATGGTCAATAGAGTTACAACAGTACTCTATGTGTGGTTTAAGCCCCATTACCTTTATATTTTGCTGACCAGTATTAGGGCAACCACTTTAATTCTTAGAACAAATCACCTACTCAAATTAAATGTGTGACTATGTCATCATAACAGAGTATACAAGCCTATCAATATATTTTACTTTATACAAACAAAATGAATGTACTCTGAACACCAAACTGTGTCTCTTCATATTACAAAATTTGGGGGTGCCTGTTAATGCTATGAAAAGATTTAGGGTAATATCCTCTATATAAAAAAAACTTTCTATAACATGAGTAGTGTTATTGAATTCATTTGTATCTCTTACAGAAAGAAAACATGTTCTTTAATTCAATGAGAATCTCTTAGTGTTTTTTATAGACCAGTTCTACAGGTATTTAGAAAGTCATAGTTATGGATCTTACTTATAGATAATATGTTCTTAAGTGCCAAAATTATTTATATTTCTGAAGAATCATATGAGCGCATCACAATCTATAGGCCTCATGAAGAAGCTAGGATTTGAGCTGGGTTTAGGGGGTACCATAGGTTAGTTGGCTCATGAATCATCTGGCTCCACTTGTGCGATGCTTCTCAAGCTATCTATGACAAAGGATCAGATTGTGATCGCTGGTTTTCATCTTTGTTTTTGTTTTATTTCCTGTAGATCCAATAACATGGTCCTACTGTATACTGTATACCTGGTATTAGCTCATGTTCTTGAGTGTTTCAAACTTCAAATTGCTGTAAAAATGCTTCAGTACTTACTTTCGATTCCTGCGCTTAGCTCATGACACACCCCTCACAGTTACCTTCATCCATGGACCACATTTTAACTAGTGCTGCTCTAGTGGGATTTCCTGTACTACAAAGGCAGAAAACTAAAACGTACAACAAAGCATTCAAAGTACTTTGCAGCTGGGTTTCTGGATGTGGTTTAGACTCCAACAGTGTGCTAGAGTTGGGCTTGAATTCAAAACTGAGGTTGTCAGGAAGAGGTAGAAGTTATCCATTACATGGGAAATTTGTGCTGGAACTATGGCTTCCTATAGCCACAAAAGCAGTTTTGTGGATCAGAGAAATGGCAATGTGGTTGTGAGGGCTGGAAGTTGTCCTGGAGGCTTACAAGCCGTCTTCTCCAGCCTATCCAATTATTTTATAAACCACCTAATATCTGACAATAGATCCCATTTTGTATGCTCTCAGTTCTTGTCTGTGAGAAGTAGGTCTATTCTAGTAAAGATTCACTTGCCAACTGTAAATACTGGATGGCTTTACATTTTGGAGTACTTGGGAGAGTTAGCTCTTCTCAAACGTCATTGTTCATATGGATCACCTAGGAATGTGATTAAACACTGGTTCTGATTGAGTAGTGTAGCCTGGTGATCTGAGATTTTACATGTCGTTCAAGCTCTCCGTTAATGGCAAGCATTGGTACACAGACAGGCTTCGAGAAGTGAATCTCTAGATTAGACTAAGTCTTCAAGAACAAATTTCACCT
>NW_011908423.1:0-2470 GCF_000151845.1 Pteropus vampyrus
CATTTTCTGATTTAGACATCACCTATCTCTCTGCTTCCCCTTTCTTCTTCCTGCCTAGAACTCAAATGCACCTTCCGGAAGTGCATTTTTCATTGAACAAATATTTGTTGGGCACCTGTTGCCCTTCCAAGTATTGTTTTAAGTGCTGGAAATGCAGCAGTGAACAGAACAGACAGAAGTCCCTCTCCTCATAGAGCTTTTGTTCTATGATGGGAAAAAAGCCATTAAATAAAATCGTATTGCATATCAGATGTTGATAAGTGTGGTCTAGAAAAATAGAGCTGAGAAGGGAGATAGAGAGTTTCAGGTACTACTATTGGCAAGGACAGGAGGGAGAGAGGGGTGTTGCAGTTTTAAGGCCCGTACTAAGAAAGTGACATCTGAGCAAATTCCTGAAGGAGGTAAGGAAGCGGATATCCGGAGGAAGAGGACTCCAGAAGAGGGAAAGCAAATGCGAACTTCGTGAATGAGAGTGTGTCAGGCTTCTTCAAGGAACAGCAGCCATACTGCAACCCTGAGGCAACAAGCACAGCATGTAAAGGTTGATGAGGTGGAGACACAAGGAAACCAAAGTCCCTGATGAGATTTGAGCTTCTGCTCCAGCCTCTGTCTGTCCACTTATGGATGTATGATGGTTGCCAGACAGACACCTTTAAGCCAGTATTGGGGAGATTTGCCAGGAATCTGCTTTTGAAATGAGCTCTTCCGGGTAATTCCAACGAACACTGACTGAAGTCTGAGAACCTCAGACTTGTGGTTCTGAGTCAGGCTCACAGTGAGCCCACCCTTCAACAAGTGCCAGCACTGGGGCCACCTGCCAGTATAGATACCCAGACTGTGCTCGAGGTAGGGGCAGAGGGCATGAAGCCACTTGAGGGCACAGGGCCTCTGGAGCCCCTGTGCTCAAACACGTGTCCCTTCTTCACAACTTGATGGAGGGAGAGGGCAGGGTGCTACCTTGTCTGTGCTGGAAAACCAAAGTGATTATTTGTTCCCATCCAAAGCTCCCATTTTGCAATAAGGAAAAGACCCAGAAAAGGACAGGGATTTCCCAACGTCACACAAATGGCTAACAGGTGAGGTACGCCTGGAAGGCATAAAAACTGACTAGTCAGAAATGCTATTTGTGTTTTTTGTTGTGTGTTTACTTTATTTTTATTTTTAAATAATTTTAAACTCACAGACCAGTTACAATAATCATACTAAGACCTCCCAGAGACTCTGTTCGAGTTTTGCCAACTGTTCTAAGAATAACCCTTATAGCGAAGGGATCCAGCCCAGGATTGCGTGTTGCACTCAGTTGTCCTATCCCTCGTCTCCTATCTGGAAGAATTCCTTAGTCTATTCTTGACCTCGTGCTCTTAATGTTCTCCAATATTACAGGCCAGTTAATTTGTAGACTGTCTCTTGATTCAGGTTTGTCTGACGTCTCCTCATGGTTAAAATTCAGGTGGTGCACAGAAGTGACACTGTGGTCTTCTCACTGTATCCTATCAGGTAGAACATGACGACATTGCTTTGTCCTATTACTAGTGATGTTAGCCTTAATCATTTATTAAGGTGGTGTCTGCCAGGCTTCTCCATTGTAAAGCAGTTACTCTTTATCCCTTTGTAATTAATAAGCATCTTGTGAGGAGATACTGTGAATCTATGTAAATATCTCATTCCTCTAAATTTCATCTACTAATTTCAACATTCATTGATGTTTCCCGTTTGAATTAAGTGTTGCTATAGGGTCGCTGTATGGTGGCTTTTAATTTTATTATTTTTCTACATTTATTAGTTGACACTAACTTGGGAGAAACTGTTTTCTCTTCTTATTTTTGTTTGTTTATATCAATACTGTGGACTTCTGGATTTCTATTCAGTGGGTTATAATCTATTATTATTATTTGTTTTGATGCTCATATTATCCCAGATTTAGTTAGTGACTATGCTTTCAAGCTGGCTTCTGTGAACTTTTGAAGTGTTCTCATTATTCTCTGAGCACATTTTTTACTTTATGGCACAAAAAGGTGTTCCAGACTCATCCAAAGAGTCCTGATTCCTTTTAGTAGAGATTGATGTGCCTATCACTATGGCTGGCTCGACTCCCAGACTCCCTGAGTATGCACGCACTTGCTCATTCACACGCACTTGCTCCTTCACACACACTTTACTATCATATTTACCTTTACCTGTCAAACTATGAGTTCACACTACTTCCTCCAATACCAACCCACATCTCAGGGTTCATTCGGTGTTCCTGTTTTCATATTTACAACTACTTTCTCTGACAGTTGAGAAACCTGGCTCCCATTAATCTTAATGTATTTACTTATTTGCCCAATTCGCTCGTACATGGCCAATTTCTTGACCTGCACAGGGCTGCCACCCTGCTCAGTTGCCCTCCTCACATGGGCACTGACCTGTGCTAGGACCTTGCTCTGCACAGCCATGCCTAATGGCTTTTTGAGTGGATTATTAAGGA
>NW_011908424.1:0-2194 GCF_000151845.1 Pteropus vampyrus
TATTCAGTGTCTGGTGAGAGCCTACTTCTTGGCTCATAGATGGCAGTCTTCTTCTTGCATCCTCACATGGAAGAAGGTGCAAGAGAGCTCTCTGAGGTCTCTTTTATAAGATAATGTAGTCATGACAGCTCCACCCTCATGAACTAATCAGCTCCCAAAGGCCCCACCTCCAAAATACTAGCATATCGGGAATTAGGTTTCAACATATGAATTTGGGGGGACACAAACATTCAATTTAAAAGAGGTTCATTTTCTTCCAATATTCTTCATTACTAAACCAAGGGTCAGGAACAAAAAGTAAATACGGTAATTATGGTTTTAGAACTGCATTTGGCATAATGTTGGTACAAAGAGAATGAGACAGGCTGATGTTTCAATGTCAGAATGGTAGCAAGAAAATTAGGTGCCAACTCTGAAAGCTTATTTTAACAGAAGTGGGGTGGGAAGCAAAGAATTAACAGGAACATAAGTAACACATATGCCCTCAAATCTTCAGTTATCTCATGATGAATATATTTACTGAAAGTGGTGGTTCTAGTGGGCTACAGCACATTTGGGGGCTATGTTAAGTAACAGAGTGAAGAAGAAGAGAAAGGAAATAGAATCTTATCAAGAAGCAAATGAGCCAAGTAACAAAAGAATCTCTAGATACCTCCTCAGTAACTCTATATAGAAACTTCAAAGCCCCTTCACCCTTGGGGGCAGAAAACCAACTATTAATCTAAGCATTTCTAGGTTTATCATTTATGGTTCTGAACCTTGGCCAAGTTCAAGTTCAAGTTCAGAACTACAGGATTCTATTTTATGTTTTGATAATATTATTGGAACATCAACTTATTGAAAAATGAAATAACACATTTCAATGGAACAAGATAAATGTAAAATGTAAAATCACATACAACATTTAAGAATAGATGGATTTCTAATACAAATGTTTCCAGCTCCAAATGGAGATCGTTTCCTGAGCCAGGAATACTATACAGATAATGAAAGTTGAGCCCAAAGGTGTAACTCACTTTATTGGTTGGGGTTCTGGAGGTAGGTGGCTCGTGGAAATAAAATTAAACAAATTCTTCACCTGTAGCAAGGGAAATTTACATCTACTGAATTCTGTTTACCAGGCAATTGTTATTGTCCTAAATTACTGCTTGGTTCTTAACTCTTCATTTCAATAACAATAGCAGCTTCTCTAACGAAATTCTATCATTCTTTCATATTATAATTGTACAAATTTCTTCACTCTTCAATTCCATTAATTTCTATGAATTATCATTAAATTAGAAGATTAAACTTTACTGAGACTTTTATTGAAATGCGCGTTCCTCTAATTCTGCCAATCTCATTAGGGGGTTGTTAACTCAAAAACATTTGTTCTTTTGTGTTTGTATTTCTATTTACTCTTTTCCCCTCAAAAGTTAATCTTTGGGGACTTTGCTTTTCCAACTTTAAAATGAGTACCTGTATCAAATAAGCCTGATATTGAGAAAACATGCCAGTACATAAAATAAAAGTGACCTATTTGTAAAAAGAGACACAAACTGGTTAAAAAATTTTTTTCTGTTTGTTTGTTTTTACATATGAACTATAAAACAACTAATAAGTAAAATTCAGTCACATTTTCTTACTGAAGATCAGTTCTTTTGGAGTCTTACTATTATTGAAATCAAACCATTTACTTTTAGTGACACCAAATTCTCTGATGAAAAGGCTTCTGTTGAAGTTTTACATTTTTAAACTAAGTACAGTGTTTCAGATTTTTTTTATATACTCATTTAAATTTGTCATATGATACTGGACACTGTATGTAGTACATTACATTACAATGAATCATTGCCCTTAGGCCAGCGGGAAGTAACAAAAAGCCAAGAAACAATGTGATTTTTTCAGAGTTAACTGAATGCTAGTTATTTTTTGATATAGCATTTTCTTTCTTTAGAATAGACAAGAATTCCAACATATATAGATATGTGTGTACTATATATGCATAACATATACAGGCATTCATATGTAAATGTACATATATGAATATCCACAGATGACTTAAATTCTATTACAAATATATTGCTCTTGTGTCTTTGTTACAATAAAGGAAACTGTATCTTAAAATTTTGAATTTTAAAATTTATAAAAAATAATCTTTATACATTATATCTAATCTGCATCTAGTATGAGGTCCTTTGAATGTCTATTTCTG
>NW_011908425.1:0-3935 GCF_000151845.1 Pteropus vampyrus
TCTTCACAAGAAGTAAGTAGAAATGTTTTGATGTATTTCATTCACTTTTATATAGAAATGTGACAATCGAAAGTTTTCCTTCTAGAAAAAGGGGAAGGGAGTTTGGGGCATTTGAAATTCAGGAGAACAAGTATAAAGAGATATTTTTATTCTGCCTTCTCTGGGGTACAGATTTAAGCAATTTTTTCAAACTCTGCAAAATAAAGGTTCCATTCTCTCTTCTATCTCTATTCTATATGGTGCTGTTTGTATTTATGATACTTGATATTTTTAAAAGTTACAAAGGATTAGTTAATCAGAAAAGCTATCTTCCTATATTTTTCTTACAGATATGAACCCAAATAGTTATAAGACACTAGATCAAAGATTAAGAATGAAATGTTGTAATCACTTCTTGGCCTCTTGGCTAGGCTCAAATGTAAGAATAAAATGATGTTTTAAAAAAAAGACAGAATTGTATGACTATGTCCATAGAATTGGATGTTGAATGTCAGTAACATCCACTTGAGCCCCTCCAGAAGGCATAATTTTTTTAATTCCTTGAGGGCTTTTAGTAATTGGAACAAGGTTCAGCTGTGAGCACAGAGTGACAGCTCCAAAATAAAAGTTATTTAAACATGACATGAATTTTATTATTTTCTCTCAAGAAATATGGATGAATTTAGTTTGGTTGGTGTGATGATTCATGGGGTGAAGATTCCAGACTTCTGCTATCTTTTTGATCCATTATATGTGGCTTCTATTTTCCAAAGTTGTTGCATTGTCCAAGATGACTCTAGCCATTCCAGTGAACAGGAAAGACAGAGGGATTCAAAGAATTAGCATACCTCTCCTATTGAAGGACAGTTCCAAAGGTTGTATGCAAGTTTCTGCAAGAGAGGCTAGGAAAGGTAGTATTTTTCTAGTAAGCCAGTGCCCAGCTAAAATATTTGAGATTCTGTTTCTCTAGAACAGAGGTCAGAAAACTGTTGCCCATGGCCAGCCACTGTTTTTATAAATAACATTTTATTGGAATACACTCCTGCCCATTTTACCTATTGTCTATGGCTACATGTTTTTTTCAAATAAAAAACCAGCTTTATTGACATATAATTCACATGCCATATAATTCGCTCATTTAAAGTATACAATTCATTGGCATTTATTATATTAACAGAATCATATGTCTAGCACCACAATCAATTTAGAACATTTTCATTACCATGAAAAGAAACTCCATATCCCTTAGGCGTTGTCTCCAAATCCCCATCTCCTTCCACAGCCAAGACCTAGGCAATCACTAATCTGTTTTCCGTCTCTATAAATTTGCCTATTCTAGCCTTTTCATATAAATGGAATCATATAATATGTGATCCTTTGTAGCTTCTTTCACTTAGCAAAATGTTTCCAAGGTTCATTTTAGTTGTAGCATGTATTAGTATTTAATTCTTTTTTATGGCCAAATAATATTCCATTGTATGATACACCACATGTTGTTTGTCCATCAGTTGATGGACACTTGTGTTGTTTCCATCTTTTGGCTACTGCAAGTAATCCTTCTATAAACATTTGCCTACAAGTTTTTGTGTGGATATATGTTTTCATTTCTCTTGGGTATATACTTTGGAATAAAATTATTGGGTTATATGATAACCCTGTGTTTCACCATTTGAGAAACTGCTATTTTCCAAAGACTATTTTGCAAAGTGGCTGCACCATTTTACATTTCCACTAGCAGTTTATGAAGGTTCTGAGTTCTCCACATCCTGGTCAATAGTTGTTATTATCTTTTTTATTATAGCCATCCTGGTGGTTGTGAATTGATTATCTTATTAAGGCTTTGATTTGTGTTTTTATAATAACTAAAGTTATTAAGTATCTTTTCATGAGCTTATCGGCCATTTGTATATCTTCTCTGTAGAAATGTTTATACAGATTCTTTACCCATTTTTCAGTTGGATTGTTTGTTTTTTTATTATTGAGTTGTAATCATATTTTATATATTGTAGATGTAAGTACCTTATCAGGAATATAATTTGCGGATATTTTCTTTCATTCTGTAGGGTTTTTTTTTTTTTACTTTATTTTTGGTGCCCTTTGAATAACAAAAGTTTGTAATTTTGATGATGACCAGTTTTTCTTTTCTTGCTTGTGTTTTTGGTTTTGTATATAGTTGCTTTTTTACTACAATAGCAGAGTAGTTGCGACAGAGATCCATAGAGTTATATGACCATATGGCAAACCTAAAATATTTATTATCGGTCCTTTAAGAAAAAAGTTGCTAACCAACAGAGGCTCGAGAGGTAGAGGGGAATGGTTATGTTGGAGGATTGCTGGTAGTCCCTTTTGTGAGGTACATATTTTAACTGTGTGAAAACGTTTTCTAAATCAATTTAATACAGTAATGTGCTAAATGGTTCAAGTATGTCTTTTCACCTTCTAATAAAAAGTCTTATTTTTGCTTCATAGCTGTTGAAAGGGTGCCAAATACCCCAGAGATTATAGATCTTCTGTAGCTTCATTATTCTGCCAGAACTTCTAATCTTAAGTATTGATAGAATCATTGCCTTTACCATGGCAATAGCAAAGAGAGAACTGGAACTCCCTTTATGGTGATGAAATGATAAATTACTACCAGGATAGCATGTTATCATTTCTACTCACCTCAATTCACATGGGCACAAGATTACACCTGATAAGACCAAGCTCAAAGTTAAGAGGATCACATTGAACTTTGGGAATGGCTCCTGGGCTTTCTAGAACTGTTTAGAGAGATGTTTGTTGTTCTTTCTAGAACTGATTAGAGAGATGTTTGGATCTGTGTACATGTCTCCTAACACATAGTCTTGGTTTTAAAGAAGGAAGCAGTTACACAAAGCAAAAGACAGAGATCAGCAACAAAGAGAGAACTCCATTGTTATTCCAGTAATCCCTGAGGTTGGCTCTATCCCTCCACTATCTAAGGTTTGCATATGTGAGCAAATAAATCCTTTTTATTTGACCTAGTTTGCATTGGATTTCTGATATTTGCAACCAAAGGAGCATCAACAAATACAGAATGTGTGCCTGCTAAAACAGTTGTGCAGTCATTGTATTATTCATGCTAAGAGGAGGTGACTGTTAGTGATAAATGTCTGAAAAATACAATAAGCTGTTTATTATATTATTAACTGTAATAGAAATGAATAGCAAATACCAATGTCCATTTCCTTCTGTTCTTCCTGAGCACATAGCTAGACTATATTTCTCAGCTCTCTTTGTTTCTAGATGGAGTCATATGTCTAGATGTCACCGATGTGAGAAGTTATGTGTATCATTTTCATGTTGAGGTGATTAAGAGTAGGTGTTGGCTTCTTTATTCTTTCTAATTTTCTTTTTATGAAGGGCAGATGTGGAGAATTCAGAGGACTCTGAGTCCTTCTGGGGAGGTGGGATCACTGGATGTAAAAAACCAAAGTCCCTGAATGACTGGATGGAGCAGAACCCCCTGACCCTGTTTGTTAACCCACATGGGAATGGGACTTGAGAAAGCAATAATTCTCTACTCTGTTAAGACACTGAAAGAAAATAAACCAGCAGGAAGTCTACTCTGACTAATACATCAACAGCATTAAAAACAATCTCTTATGGACTTTGATGGGCAAAAATATCAACTGTCTAAATAAATGTGATTAAGATTTAACCAAGGTTTATTGAGTAAAGATATAATACTACAGCTGTTGGCAGTCTCTATTTAGAGTTACATACCAGTTTCAAATCAAGTTTGTGGAAAGCTTCTCAGCAATGCTTAAAGATGAACTGTTACCTGCAGATTATGTGAACATAAAGACATAGATGATCTAGAAGACAGAGTTAATTACCCTGATGACAATGTAAAAGCTTTCACCGTGTATGGTTGCTACTAGAATCTTGCATCATTTACAGTATTCCAAATGTATTCTGTTGAGGAAAGAGAA
>NW_011908426.1:0-1789 GCF_000151845.1 Pteropus vampyrus
TGAGGTGGGGTTCTGAGGACTCCAGGTCGGGCTGGAGGAATCAGGGAGCCACGGACCAGCATCTTTCTCCCTCTTCCGGCTGAAGTGGCAGCATCAAATGGTGGCATGGAGAACCCAGGGAAGGACTGAGTGGTTCCTGCCTCAAGCGGGAGAGAGAGGCCTCAGGAGGAACCAGCCCTGCCCACACCTCTGTCTCGGTCTTCCGCCCCCTAGAGCTGTGAGGGTATAAATTTCTGTGGTTTAAGCTGCGCGGTCTGTCCTTTTATTACGACAGCCAGAGCAGAGCACTCCAGGAGATGTGAGAGCAAAGACAAGGGCAGCTAGAGGTCGCCTCCTCCAGGTGGCCTCTCCTGACTCCACCAGGAAGAAGTGACCCGCTTCATGCCCACCGTAGGTCCACCGTAGGTGTCTGTCGCAGCGTGGGCAGGGGGCGAGGATGATGGCATCTCTCTCTAAGGGTCGTCGTTCACCAGACTGGGTCCCCCTGAGGTCAGACACTGCCAGATGGACCCGTGCATCTCCCATATGCAGTGTAGCGCCTGCCACACACGAGGTCCCAGGGCGTGAGGCTCGATGGACTAGCAGTGTCTCCGCATGAGCGGAATAGAGTCATTTCAGGAGGAGAGGCCGGGCGAGGGGGACGACAGCTGGGGGAGTGTGCCTCGCTCACCGCACACCCCCCATGTCCTTTACATCTCCAGCAACTGCCACCCTCGGCGTTCCCTGTGGGTGCAGGTGTTCTGATCACAAGGGGCATTACAAGTAAGTGCGTCCAATCGTACAACAGAAGAAGGAGGGGGGATGGGGAAGTCGACTCAGGTCCCGGGCGCGGGTGTCCCCGAGGGACCTACCGGGGTTGGTGAGCCCACCAGGGAGAGGAGGGGGTGGTGCCGAGGCCGGCCTACAGCCGCCAGATTCAGCAAGTAGAAACGCAAGGCGCCCAGTCAAATCCGCATTTCAAATACAGACGACATATCGTTTTAGTATGAGCATGTCCCATGCCATATTTGGGACATGCTTATACTGAAAAAACGATTCGTTGTTTATCTGAAAGTCAGGCGTAGTGGGCGTCCTGCGTTTTATCTGGCAAGACCAGCCCCGCACGCCCTACTCCCAAACCTACCCTCACCTTCACTCACCTGCAGCTCCAGGGGCCCCTGGAGGAAGGGCTCGCTGTGGACTTTCACTTCTGCTTCTGCAACGACCCACCCCCGCCTGGGGCCCAGGCCGAGAGCCGCCCCCTTCCACCCTCCCACAGCTGGGCCCCCCAGGCTGGACCCTGTGCCTTCCACTCCCTCCCCGCAGGAGACTCTGGAAGACCCAGGTCGGGGAGCCCAAGGCCAGGCAAGGCCCAGGAGAGCGGCCAAGTGGGCCAAGTGGAGGTGGGGGGCGGGCAGGAAGGGAGATTCCCATGGGCCTCAGAGCAGCTCTTTCACGCCTCAGTCTCTCGGGCTCAGCTTCCGCCCGCCCTCCCCTGGGTTCCCCTTCTGCCCCTGCCAGGGCCAGACACGGCGTCCGTCGGAGGAGTGAGCCCGTCTCATTCCCCCCGTGCAGATATGCTCTCGCTGATCCTCTTCGCCATACTGGGGGGCGGTGAGTGGGCCGAGGGCCGGAGGGGCCGGGGCCGTGGCTGGGGCTGGGGCTGGGGTGGCAGCTCGCCTGTGTTCTCTCGCAGGGTCACGGGCCGACTACGGGAGATTCTCAGTGAGAGTGCAGAGGACGGTGACGGTGCAGGAGGGCCTGTGTGTGCTCGTGTCCTGCACCGTCTCCTACCCTCGCCAGCAGTGGA
>NW_011908427.1:0-3013 GCF_000151845.1 Pteropus vampyrus
CTGTTGGTGTCATTTGGCCTAAGGAACAGACTTGCTCACTGCACAGTAGAAGGGGGTGGGATCTTGAGGATTCATGGAAACTCTTATTAACTGGCCAGTCCTCTGGACTCTTCAGTCCACACCCTGGAAGGACCTGGTCTGCCCAGCTTAGCTAATTACCACTGTCTTTACAGGCAGAGTCATTGGCACTAGGGCCCAGCTCTGTGAAAAGAATGCCTGGCATTGCTTTGTTGAGCACTAGCTCTGGACAGGCTAGTTCATCTTTTCCATCTTTCTGAACCCCTAGATCTTTTCTGCTTTTTCTCTTTCCAGAAACTGTATCACTGATGAACTGCCGACCTTCCTTAAAAAAAAAAAACAGAGAGAAAAATGTTACCTTAATGCTTTCTGAAGATATTTAGCCTTTCTGTTCATCCATTCATAAATATTCAATGAGCACTGATGAGAGAGGATATAATGAATATGGCAGAAGGTCCCCCATCCCAGAAGAGCTCTAATGGGAGAGACAGATCATAAAGACAGTTACTGTTGTGATGAGTGCTGTGAGGGGAACATGGGAGTCTTGGGTGCAGGACTAGATGGTGCAGGGAAGGCTTCCAGGAGGAGTTACCATGTCAGGTAGGACCTGAAGATTGAGTAGCTGTCAGTCAGATGAGGGTAACGTTTGTGGCATTGAAAGTGTCTAATGCCAGGGGTAAGAGCACACATAGGGACCTTGGTGTGAAAGTGCTGTTTGAGGGACTGGAGAACCAAGAATGTATCCAAAAAGATTGTAGGTCTTTAAGTGGCAGTGGATTAACACAATGGCTTCTTGTGGAGAGATTAGCAGGAACACTTAGGCTGTGTGGTTGTTCAGGTTTGAGATGGTGGCCTGGTCCAGGGTGGATCAGAAGGGATGCCAAGAGTAGGTGGAGTTGAGAGACACCCCTGACAGAGCTTGTGTGGACTCAGGAGATGAGGCATGGAGGTTTCTGGTAGGACAGTTGGGGCAGGGGGAACATGGGTAGGACAATCCCGGGCTCTGTTTTAGATGTGCTGAGGTGGAGAGCTAAAGCCCAGGAGGCAAATCTGGGCCATAGATCTGGTATTGTAGGTCATTCACAAACAGATTATGATAGAGTCAAACCCTAACATTTTAAGGGTGACTGAAAGTGGCCAGAGAGGCAAGGAGAGAAACCAGGAAAGTTTATCACAGAAGACAGGAGGTTCAGAAAGTTTGACTATGTGAATGAGAGGTAAACCCCTTTTCCCCCACCAGGAGAGACTTAAAGATATGTAAGTCTGATCAGGAGAGTGGAGAGAGGCTGGAGGTACCTTGGCCCTTGAGAAGGTAAGGTGGGAGAGGATGGGATCAGAGCAGGACAGTAGAAGTAGCTCTTGAAAGTTAGCTGGGAGAGTTCTTTACTGATGGTTTTTCTCTGTGAAGAAAGAGTTCATAGCCATTTGGGGGTGAAGAAAGGTCAGGGTCATGGCTGAGGAAGTAGGATTGTCAGGCATCATAGTGGACCCAGTTAGATGCATCAGTTTGCCACCACAGTGCAAAGCAAACACTGAGGCATGGAAACAGAAATACGTTGGATTAATCTGTAGTTGGACTTTGAAGGTATGTCAAGAAGTTGATATCAATGAGACTGAATTTCAGCTGGTTTGGGCAGGAAAAGAGAACAAGAGGGGACTGAGGGGTCAAGGGCCTGTGGAAGAAGTTGCTAAAGGTCCAAGGACAGAAGGGCTAGAAAGGTAGTAAGGGCTGTGGTCTGGGCAGAATGAATGCATTATTACTCTAGAAGAATACTGCCAATGGGTAGCACAAGTCTGGAGAAGGCAGAGGTGAAAGTGGCTGGCACTTCATTCCTGTGGAGGGTGGTGGTATTACAGTCTGGGAAGATGGCATAGAACAGGATCAAGGAGCCTGAGCTAGATACTGTTTTTAGTGATTGAAGAGGAGTGGAGAGCAGGGGCCAGTGCAGAGAAGATAGTGGCAAATAGCATAAGCCCCAAATAAAGAGGGTGGAGAATCAGTAGGCTGGAAAAGCAGCAGCCGAGAACAAGGAAACTGACCTCACCACCCCACCCTGAGTTCCCAGGCATGGGAGAGGGAGCAACAGAGAGCTGCAGGTTAGGAAAGGCCTTTGAAGGGGCCAGGTTTCAATTAAGATGGATGATTTCAGAGAGAATAGAAATTGTGGGGGATAAGGAAGTGAGAGAAGGCTTAAAACGTTAAGAGATATGCTAGGACATGATCCTATTTTTGCAAGACTCTCATCTTGCTATTAAAGTGCAGAATGCCATTAACATAGTCCTCATTTAACTCATTTTGTTTTAAAGTAAGTTTGGCATTGAGTTAAACATTGAGATTCAGAAGTAGGTGACAGACCTAGACTACTGGTTAAATACTCAGATCTGGGTATTTTTAATTCCTCAGTTTCTTAAAAATCTAAGTAAAACTTTTGTTTGATACAGATGATGTCTACCGTAGAAAAGCGTCAGAAAGACAATATCAGAGAAGGCTGGAAGATGCATCAGATTGAACTTCAGCAGTCAACAAAGTGAATATGAAATTTTACTACTGATTTCAACTCCTTTAAAAATGTACCTTTCAGATATCTTACACAGCCTTTACAAAAAATTTTTAGTTTTCCTGTCTCTGCTTGAGTACTTCCCAAGTCACTGTGGAACAGCACATGTGGGAAAATTATTTACTCCTAACACACCTACCCATTGAAAGTATTTCATGAAATATTTCCCAAACAAGTCAAGGATCACAGTGCTTTTCAAGTGCAGTCTGAATTGTTTGTGATTTCCTTTGTTTTAGGCAACAAATGGTAACTTTATTTACTTTTTTGCGGAATTCATATTTAATCATGGACATAAAAATAAGATTTAAGTAAAAGTTTTGTTTGATACAAGATTATTGTAATCAGGATAATTATGCAGATTATATTCCTGCCAGCTGCCACTTTGTAAACATTTTGCTAGGGTGATGGGAATTTCTAACTGACAACATATTACTCAC
>NW_011908428.1:0-1729 GCF_000151845.1 Pteropus vampyrus
CTTTTTTCTTTAGTCATAGACCTCAGCTCTTTAAACACAAAATAACGACCCTTGATCGAAAGCGGCACGCTGGTTTTTGAACGCTGAGTAAATTCCAAGTTTTGGTCTGGGCATTCATGCAGGGCACACGCCACTCTTTTAAGCTGTGAGCTGCGAAGGGTGTTAGCTAGTAGTTAACAGGTGCACGTTAAAGCGAGGAGGAGTGGGCTTTTTTATACGACTTCATCTTCCCGCAGAAAACGTTCTTGACGGTTTTGCCTGACAGTTTTGACCTCCCCTCCTGCTGGCCGTCCCCACTGCTCTTGAAAACTGTGTGGTGAACACTGCTTTTCCCTTTCATCGTTGGGAACTAATTCCTAAGTATAGTTTACACCTGGCTTTGAAATCCACCTGGATTATAAATGTAATGGAAATTTACGGAGCCTCCGTCCTCTCTACGGTGTTGAAACGTTTAAAATGGATAGACAAGGGTTTGGCTGAGTTTGGAAGAAAATCTGGCCACAGTTTCCACTTCCTGAATTCAATCCTATATTCCGAGCTGCTTTATTTTCAAATCAGTAAGTGTTAATTCTGATTGTTTTTCAAGGGCTTACCGTCACCACTACCGCCACCCCTAGTATTTTTTTGAAGTACTTTATAACCACAAACAGCCTTTTCTGATACGTGCAAATATTTTTCATAAAATTCTTATGTAAAATTCTTGCTTTCTCCTTCTTGAAATAGACATGGCCATTATTGAATTTTCTTACGCTCTTTATGCTATAGAATTAATTTGCACAGAGAAAGGAAAGGAAAATGTAGGAAAAAGATATTTTAAAGTAAGTTGTCCTTTGCTTTCACGAGCAGTCTAAAAGTGCCGATGGCATTAGCTCGGCTTAATACCACTACTTATGAAAAAAATACCTGTAAGTGGCAAGCCGAAAAGCGAAGCGGCTCCCGCCGGCCCAACTGCTTCAATAACTGGTCACTTCTGACAAAGTGCCTGGGTCTATAAATAATTCCATCTACTTCAGCTAGGTCTGAGCAGCAGGAACTGTCAAAATGACATATGGTGCAAAACTTTATCCAAGATCGACCTTATACCCCAGGCAGCATTGCGAACGCGGGCAGCTCATGACTTAGGATAAGCAAATTCGTTTTGTATAAATGGCCATCTGGGGACAGCCCATCCAGCTGGGGGGTCAGGTTACATTAGTAACTCCTCGTACTCTCCGCTGTCCCTGTACCTCACCCTTCCCTCCCCTTTGCCCCCTGGGCCCACTCCTTACTTAGCTCTGCAGCCCGTACCTGGCCCCCGGCCTGTGCTTCTCACCCTGGAATTCTAAGTCCCCAGGAGCCCACAGTTTGTTTTGCTTTCTATTATTTTTAAGAACTTTCTTCTTTACGCTGCAGGCTCCTCATCCATTTCCCCTCTATCCCCAGTGCTTCCTGTAGTTTCTGGTGCACAGGGAGCTCGACCACGTTTGTTGGATCAGTAAGAGTTTTTCAGGCGGCCTACTCCAAAACTTTCAACTGCAAACATGAAGTAAATATGCCAAGTTTCTTATTTTTTGTTAACTACATTTGATAAATTTGATAAACGGGTGTCTCATTCAAATCATAAGTTGTAAGGAGAGAAGATAGATAGACAAAACTCTTTAAAAGTATGGATTCTGTTTAGGGGAAGTTTTTTTGTTTTTGTGTTTATTTTAAAGAGACATGAGTGGCCCAGATTTTGTAAAATGGAGCT
>NW_011908429.1:0-2192 GCF_000151845.1 Pteropus vampyrus
TTGTGGAAAGTTTTATAAGCATTTTTTATATTAGTTCTTCCAGGATCAATGAAAAAGATAAATATGTTCTTTTTATTTCTACAGGTTATCATTATTACAAAAGTGAAGAGTTCTGAATAATACTTACTATGGTTTATTAGTTTCATGAAGACAAGTGCCTATATTGTTAACTACAATATTCCAAGCATAGTGGTAATTACATAGCATGCAGCCAATAAATACCGTTACTCACTTTAAGAGTCTTGATTAAATACAGAACTTGTTGGCTGTAGATTATAGAATTTTGCTTCCCCGCCTCCCCTCCAGTAAGGGGCTCAAAAAATATGTTCAACTTTATGAAATGACATGCAAGAACTTAGAGAAACAACATATTTATTATTACAAATTGCTGAAAGAACTACAGGTGGCCCTTGAACAACGTAAGTTTGAACTGCGTAAGTCTACTTACACGTGGAGTTTTTCCAATAAATACTATAAATGTATTTTCTCTTCTATATGATTTCCTTCATAACATTTTCTTTTCTCTAGCTTACTCTATAAGAATACAGTATACAATACATCTAAGATACAAAACATGTGTTAATTGATTGGTTGTGTCATCAGTAAGGTTTCTGGTCAATAGTAGGCTATTAGTAGTTAAGTTTTGGGGGAATCAAAAAGTACACATGAATTTTCAATTGCACAGGCGGTCAGCACCCTCAACTCTTGCACTGTTCAGGGGTCAACTGTAGTTTAGACCAAGATTATAAACCAAGTCAAACCAGATCTGTTTAGAATCCCGCTGTGTATTCAAGAAATAATCAGGGTAACTAAAGCATATAAGGGTGGGCTGTAAATTAGTGGAGTTTGAGAACTGAATTCTAGTTCTTATCCCAATATCCCCTTTCTACAAGGGCATAGAGGAAAACATGCCAAATACCAGACGGAATGAGTGATATTCATGTTTATTCCTTCTCCTTTTTGTGGTAGTCTGCTCACAAACTTAATAGAAGGAAAATTCATCCAGATTTATACTTTTAATTGAATGCAATTTTTAGTCTTAACTATTAAGAAAGTTGCTGTACTATCAATATTAATAACATTCAAGCTGGAGAAAAATGTGAAGTCTTTATGACTGACTCTCTGTTGGCTGACTGGGTTTAGAGACAAGACCCTGAGGGTTACATTAGTTATCTCTGTATTCACCTGCAGGGTTTAATCTCAATGCCCCCATTTGGGAAATCTCAAACACGTGTTTGTAAACCTATTGTTGCATTTTAATCCTTCTCAAATTCTAATCAAGTTGTGGTCTTCATACAAAGTAATTATGTTTATTGACAGAACCATGATTAATGCAAGCCATAAAGCAATTAGCTGAAGAGAGACAAAAATATGGCTAATATAATTGACATACTGGTTCTAAGCAGAATTAACATTATCTTTGAAATATGAGCCCTTCTGCAGAGATCACTGGCATGGTTGTCATAGAAACTGCATATCTTGTCATTACTGCAGTCTCTGGACATCTGTTCCAGGTTCAAACACTCATTGACATGTGCATTCATTTGGCCAGATAAGATGTCTTATCGCAGGCACCTTTATGATCTATGAGTATATTGACTCCCTTTAAATAATGAAATACCAATTAAAAATTAGTAACCACAGATGTGTCAGCGTTTAGAGTTTTGGTTAATGACTGCTATAGCATTACTGAGACATAATTGTGGCTAGTGTTATATGGATTTCATAGTCAGCTATAAATTACTTGCAATAATGGTAGAAAACCTTGGAATTCAAGAAATATCAATAGTTTTCTTCTTTTACCTAAATGAAAGAATTCTTACGATTCTTTCTAAGTGAGTTTTATATATGTGCTTGAATATAGAACAACAGAATTTGATGCTGGAAAAATCATCATACTTTAAACAAATAGTAAAATTATACTAGGTAGTTCTTGTCATGGAGAACTAGCAAGATACTCAATTTCCTCCATTATTTTTCTGTTTAAATTTCCTAACTGCTTCAACCACTGCTAGGAATAGATGGCATTAATCTTCACATTGCCATTTTGAGCAGAATGATTCTTAATTTTGCAGGACTGCATTTAACATTTTCAAAACTGTAGCATACCTGCCCTCCAAACACTAAATGCCAGTGGTAGCTGTCTGCTTCAGTTGTAGTAGGGACCAAATGTGAATCCACACATTTCCAAC
>NW_011908430.1:0-2873 GCF_000151845.1 Pteropus vampyrus
TGTGGGTGATGTGTGCCCAGAGAATGCCATTTTCCTAGCTGGCAAGCGACCTCCATATCGTTATAAGCAGACTGCCACTGAAGGATAGCTTTCCAATGCATCCTCTCTAGTATTCTCTCTAGTATTCTTTATCTCCACCTCCAAAGAATTCTAGAGTCCAAATTTATAACTAACCAAGCTTGGGTGGACTTTGTGTTGCTTCATGTGGTTCCATAATTAAAGTCCAAAGTTTCAGAAATAAAGTCTCCTGCTTCCTTCCACCCTCCCTACCACCACCCGCCTCCCCCCCACCCCGCACCCCACCCACACACACAGCTTTAACCTAGAAAGTTCAATTGTACTGCCTATCTTCCTTTTGGATAGCAGCTAACTCTGAGAGCCCTGGTGGTTCTCTCTAGGAAGTACAGATCATCCCCAAATCAAACTTTGCAGCTCACGGATCCCAAGTGGTAGCCTCTCCAGCCCAGTCACCCCTGGAAACATATTTTAAACTCTTTTAGCAGAGAGAAATATTTGGATCTTTGCCTATTTTGCAAAGGCTGAGCATCAAATTACACACTCAGAGCTTCTGTTTTTTTAATATTATGTGTCTGTGCTATTTAAACATACATGGAAAGTAGTATTTTTTTCCTAACAAACTAAAGCTTACTGGCGCCAGCATTGCATTGGTGACTGTGACCATTGTGTGAATTGTGTCACTGGGATGCAGTCAGAGACCTCAGTGAAATAGTCCGAGTGCACAGGAGGGAGCCAAATTGGGACATGGAATGTGGACCTTCCCTTTGCTTTTCTGGAAAGTGCAATAATTACTGAACTTACAAAGACTTTTCATTAATTACTCCAGTGTCACATCTCATGTCCCACTGTAGATCACAGTAGGCCTTTGGGTACTGAAATATTATTCTTTTTATATTTGTGGAGACACTTTTGAATTAGAGGATTTCTCCTTTCTGTAACCTTTTTCTTAAGTTTAAAAACATTCTTAGACTGTGTATCTAAGCTACATAAGGACATGTGTTTTGTGATGCTGCATATTTCAAGAGGAAAAGAGCAAGATCCTTTGAACGTATTTTCCAAGAGTCTCAACTCATTAAGAATCGATTTTATCTTCCATGTCTGTAAATAGTTTGTAAGTGATGTGGCCAAAAGCTTTTACCCCTAAATTTCATACAGCGTCGTTAGCGTGGACTTCATTTGGAAATTGGGGGACATTTGAGCAGCAGCTGTACTAAAGTTTACAATTCCACAACCCAGGCAGGGAAAATTAGCTGAATAAATTAACAATATAAATATTGCAGAGAATTTTAAAACAAGTTAAGAAAACAAGTTATTTCCAATCACTTTAGATGAATTATTAACATTCTAAATTCTAATAGCAATTTTATTATTTTGCTTTATTAAGCTAGGCATTTCAATTTTCCATTTGCATAGTTTAAATTATTATACCTACCTAAAAAAACTAAAATTACATATCTTGAGTAATTATTTTTTTTCACTTTCTCAGTCTTTACCTCATTTAATCGTCTTTGACTCCATCTTTCATTATAGTAAAAAATTTTTGGCTACTTCCTTTCATTCTTTCCACTAAGAACCCTGTTTTGTCTTCTAAGGGCTTTCGTTTTGCTTGACAAGTGTTGCTGCAAAGCTTGAGTTTTTGCTTAATTCACTTGCACCCTCAGTCCTGGCTAATAGGCGAGTTGTATTTCATAGAATGTCTGTAGAGATGGGCAATAGTAATATAGACTATCAAAATCTTTCTGTGCCATGCAGTTCATCCAATGCTCTCATAAAGGAGGCCCCATTCTTTTTTCACAAGTGGAGAAAAGTGTTCACATTTTTTGATCTACCTACTACATGCCAGACTGTTCTAAGCACTTTAAATGAATTATCTTATTTCATCCTCCCAGGATTCCTATGCAAAAGTACCATTGTCCCAAGAACTTCTTTTTCTACTTAGAAGAGCAGGGATTTAGGCTGAGGACTATCTGATCCCAAAGATCAAATGAGTATATGTAAAGAAATTGGTTCCTTAACTCCAATAAAATATTTAATAAAATACAGCATCTTCAAAAGAAAAGCAGAAACAATTTCACAGTCCAACCACTTCAGTGGAACAAATTATGTTGTTGAATTTAAGAAAAGACTATACAAGTAATACTATAAGCAATCATTGTAATAGTTTTATAATAGGTTTGAGAAAAATGATGATGAAGACAAAAATCCTTGTAATATTTTGAAGATGGCTCATATAGAGATGAGAACAGGGGATAATTTCTACTCTTTTGAGAGCTCCCCAGGGAGAATTATTGTCTGATTAGCCCCTGAGTGGGGTGGAATGATAAGTCATTGATTTACAGTAAGACCAAATGGGCTTACAGTAGTAATGAAAAAAAAAGCATTGTTAGTATAGTCTTTAGAACACAGGAATTCAGCTTCTCCTGCCCATTCCACTCTTCCGCATTAAGTAATAAAGATACCACTCCAATGTGTTTCAGACATCATTATCTTTGCCTGGGAAGCTACCTCTACCTCTATCTCAAACATCATAAATCTTTGTTCTCCAGGAGGTCTTCCTGCCTCTTTGAATATGACCTCTTATTTCTGTCCTCCTACTCAACTCTCTGCTTGCCTTGTTGCGATAGCTGCCTTGGTGTATTGGAATCCCTGGTCTGCAAGTTTACTTCTTACTAAATGTCAGATCCTCTGAGGGTACATACTGTCTTTTCAGCATGGCATCCTCATGGCTTTATTATGTTACTTTTCTGTTTTTGGAACGAACAACTCTCATTTGAACCCCTTCTGAGGTCTATGTGTTTAAACAATAAAACGAATGGCAAAAATATTGCCCTTAGTGATTTGATTTTTAATTGGAC
>NW_011908431.1:0-2487 GCF_000151845.1 Pteropus vampyrus
ATCGATGTGCAGAAGACTTCCAAATCTATATCTGGAGTTCAAACTCTCCCGTAAGCTATGGACTTTTACGACTTCTTCCTGTGAATGTCTCAATGGCATATTAAATTCAACTTGCCAACAACTGAAATTCCAATTACCCCGTTTAATTGGATTATCTTCCCGTGTTCACTTCTCAGGGTATAACATCCTATCTCCATCAAGTTTCATATGTTAAAATGTCTAAGCATCCTTTAGACATCATTGTTTCTCTTATTTGTCATTTTTAAAATTTGATTTCCTATCTGATCCATCCACTTAATTTTCATTTTTGTTTCTAACATATTAGTCAACATTACCATTGGTAATTTTGTGGACTAATGCTGAATAATTTCCAATCTGGTATTACCAAGTGTTTAATCCACTGTAGCCTAATGTTCTTTTCAAACTGCAAATATGATGGGTACCTTGGGCCCTCACACTTCACTCTCTACCTTAAAAACCATCAATGTCTCCCTGTTAAACAGCTTGCTTTTCCAGAGTCAAAATATGACACATCTCCTTCTCAGTGCTCCAGGCATGCGTTCATTCTTTTACTTGAGTATGCTAATATGTATTTGTGAAATAGATTAACAAATGCATGATACATAATAAACGCAGAGTCTAATGCAGAGGCTCTTGCAAATCATATAAGAAATTTTATGCAACAGTGATTCTAAAAAGACATATTTTCCATTGTTAGGAGGTTCAACAGCTCTGGATTTGAGTGAAAAACAGTAACGTTCTGTGCTTCTGACTCCATTCCACAGTAGAGTGGCCCTGTGTCTCTACAGTCTCCTCATCTCCTTGAGTTCCAACACTGATAGGAAAATGAGGGACTGCAAGCATATGAATTCAGAAGTAGTCAAAGCATACCGTGAGGCTCTCCCACCACAGGAGCAGGGCCGATGATCTGAAGCTCACATTGCTTTCCAGCTGAGACTTAGATTTCTCAACAGTGGAAGACTCAGTACATGGTGTACATGAACTCTAACAAGCCCTCTATCATGGTGCTCAAAATACCTTAAAGCTAAACACCACTGTCCTATTTTTGTGGAATGGATTATTTTAAAATAATCAAGGTTTATTTTTGTCTAACTCATAGGACTGAGAGAATCTCAAAAGTAGAGGCAAGTAAAATTAAAAAAAAAAAAGAAGGTGACTTGAGAGAGGAGGAGAAAGTATATCACCAAAGGCCTGTGGCATCCCCACCTGGGCCGTATCAAGTCTAATTCCTTGCAAAGGTCATCAGAATGCTGATATTCACCTGCTTCCCACTGTTACTCTGAGCTTGGGAAGACAGAATTCAGCATCATTGGCAAGCTTCCATGATCTCCAGAATACCTCACTTATCTCAAGGATGACTCACGAGAGGCATTATGGTTGTAACATCCCAGATATTTTAACATTTATGTTTATACATGTACATCTACGTACACATAAGCAGAAAATTCTGGAGGCAAAACTGACAACATTCCAAAATTTTTGAATGAGCACCTACTAATTCTAGACACTTGCTAGGCAATGGAAATGTGTTGATAAAATCAGTATGAAACCTAAATTTATACTTTGGGTTTCTGTTTGCTCACTATAGTTCTTCATTAAAAATTAGGAAAATTAAGGAAGTGAAAATTTTTACTTTTCTTTCTTTCTTTCTTTTTTTCTTTCTTTTCTCTTTCTTTGTTTTTTTCTTTTCTTCCTTTTTCTTTCAGATTTATTTGCCTGCTTATATTTTACTCCCATTTGAAAGTCACTTTAAGGAAGAGACTAACTTCTTACAAAATGGGTAAGAACAGCTAGGTTCTCTGGAAACCCAGAAGTGTTTATAATACAGTTGGCTTTATCAATAGTATAAGGAGACAAGAATAACTTCAATAAACTTGGATGTGGCTAATATGTTTTATTGTTCATTCCATTGTTCTGATTTCATTACACTCTCTAATTCCTACATTTTTGATGTGTTCAGGTATTTTGTCATCAGGGAGATTGTCAAGAGAAAGAAGGATGTGACCTGGATGAGCCAAATCTGTATTTTCACCTGGGAGTCATGAGACTGCTTATTACTAGATAGGATATCTTCTGGATAGGCACATGGCCAAATATACCCTAATTTCAAAATTTTAAACTTTATAATTTTAATATCTTTGTGTGTCTTCTATTAGGAGTGGCTAGAAAAAAAACAGGAGAGATCTATAAGTTGATATTTAAGACCAAATTTTCATGCTCTGGATAGATACTGAAAAGAGAGCTGAATCTCCATCAAGAAGCTTTTTCATCCACTAAATTATTCATTTAGAAGACAAGTACCACGTATCTTTCATGTGCCAGGTGATCTCAAAGACTCTGATGACTTAAGGGTGAGTGAAACAAAATTATGCTCTCCAAACTATCATGTAAGGAGTATGAATTTAGGAACTATATCTACCTTACATCACAGATAGACTTCATGATCTGGTGTCAGTTTAGTACCAT
>NW_011908432.1:0-2026 GCF_000151845.1 Pteropus vampyrus
TGCGAAGGTAATTAAAAAACCCTGAAAAACTCTCTTTTTAAATCTCCTGTTTATTTTAATATGTGCTTGGGACAATTCATTTCACTTTCAAAGAACCGCTTCAATAACTCAAAAGTCTTGCCTGAGCACCTCTCAAGTGCTTGATGCTCTGGGGAAATTATGAAGACCTTCTATTTATAAAGCGCTTTAAGCTTCTCGGCACGTTTCACAGAATTGCTTCTGTAGGTCTTGGCTTCCTCGCTGTGGTCAGCAGAATAACGGCCTCAAAGATGCCTGCGTCCTAAACCCCGGGACCCGCGATTTCGTGACCTCGTATTTGCAGACGGGACTTCGCAGATGTGATTAAGGAGCTTGAGATGAGGAGGTGATCCTGGATTGTCCAGGGGGACCTGAGGTCATCCCCACAGTCATAAGAGGGCGGGAGGAAGCTCAGACTCAGTCGTGACAGATGGGACTAGGGAGGGAAGCGATTCAAGTGACGTGGCCACGAGCCAAGGAATGTGGGTGGCCTCTGAAAGCTGAAAAATGGCAAGAGAAAGGACTCTCCCTCAGAGAAGCCAGGAAGAAAGCAGCCCTTCTGACACCTTGATTTTAGACTTGTAGGTCTGTGGCGACTTGTTACGGCCACAGTAAGGAACTAATCCGTGTACCTTTACAGTGCAGATAATAATAGGCCTAATCTCTTGAGTTACACTGTCAGGTGAGACATGCAGGACAAAGCTTTAGAACAGCGCCAGGCACGTGGATGTTTTGTGAGTTATTATCATAGAATCGCTACTTTGATTTTATTCATTTGGGGGATCTTATCCCGTGGGGTAGGCAGGTTCACTTCACGTCCATGAGATGAACCTGTGTTAAGTCCTTGCTAGACATCAGGTCCTCCGGGGACACTGGGGACCGGAGCGGGGCAGGGAGAATCGAACAGCCTTCCTGCCCTCAGGAGCTAGGGCAGAGAAAGGAAGAAGATACCTCAAGAAAGAAGGCCTCAGGCGGGGGCAGGCAGAGGAGGTCTGGCTCATGAGGAAAGGCTTGAGCTGAGGACCGCAGACAGCAGAGCACCAGGCAGACCCCAGGAGCTGTGCTGCCGGCACCGGGAGCAGACAGAGCCTCACAATGGCCACCTCAACGGAGAGGGGTGAAGCTGCCACCCAAGATCACACACGGAGACTCGGACCTGGACCTTCTGCCCCTGCCCTTTCTGCTGCCGTGGGGCACCCCCGGAGTAGAGGCCCCAAGGGGCACACAGTCTACACAGGGACAATCTGACACGTGATGAGGAAACAGTTTCAAACAGCCATAGAAGTCCCTGATTTTAAACAGAGTTTGAAAATAAATGGCAAAGAAATTCCACCGGAAGATGGAATTTCCGGGGAAGATTTAAGGAGGGGGGACGTGAGTCGGGCCCTTCGGACGGGTAGGGTGGCAATCGCTGGGGCGGGAGGGAAGGGAGAAGCTCGTCAGTGCGGGGGCTGGACCTCCCACAGGAGGGACGCCAGGCGGGGGTAGGGACCCGCTGGGTTCCAGGGGAAGGTACGGGGGACAGGCTTGGTGCAGAAGCCACGGAGGGCCTCGAAAGCAGCTTCTAGCTAAGACTATTCCGAGGGCGTCTGGGGAGTTCGCTGAGGTGTCTTGAGTAATGGGATGAAACCATGTGTAAGGACACTGATGAGTGTGTCTGTGACTGGACTTCTTGTTACGTCTCCAGCGTGGTACGTGCACGTTGTTAGTCGAACTGAATCGAGCTGCTGAGGATGGGCTGGGAAGAAGGCCGTGATCCGATCTCGGCTCTAAATCCTAGTTCCCCGCGCCTCGTCGGGGGTGGAAGCTGGTGGTCGGCAAGACCGTGACCCTGTCTCTGCAAAGGTTACAAAGGGTCCCCTCGGGCTCATCTTTCCTCGTTGCCTTTAACCTTCCCCCACCCCACCCCCTCTGTAAATACGGAATGTTGCGCTAAGTGCAGGTCGAAATCACACTTTTTAGCTCTTATTTGGTAACTGAGTATTGATCACTTATAACAGGTATAACT
>NW_011908433.1:0-1348 GCF_000151845.1 Pteropus vampyrus
CCCCACATAACTAAAGGACCAGACATAACCAAAACTTGAACACCTGAACCTTACAGAAGCCAAGGGTCCATTGTCCAGGAAGCTCTAGGCCAAAGCGAGAGGACATTAAGAAGGAGCACAGAGTAAGGGCCAGCTGCCCTTTAAAGGCTTTGGGAGCTGCCTTCAATGGTTCCGTCCACATCTCGTGGATCAGAACTTAGTCACATGGTCTCTCCCAGCGGCAAGAGAGGCTGGCAAGTGCTGTCTCCATTTTTGGATAGCTATGTGCCCAGCCCAAATCAGGGTTCTGCCACCTCAGCAGGGGAAGTGGACATTAGAGACAATTCTGGCAGAGATCTAATCTGGATGTGGTTCCCTCTCCCACGGGATGCCCCTTTACCATACGTGGCCAATTTTCAAGGTCCTCCAATTAAAACTTGCCCACCAGCACTCCATATACCTGTTCTCTCTAACCCCTTAAAAACTCCTGGCCCGGCCCAGCCCGCAAGATGGATTTGAGGAACCATTAGGTCTCCCATTTCTCAGTTGGCAATTTCTTGATCAATGAACCTTTGCCTACTCCAAACTCTGACATTTTGACTTTTGGCTTTTGGAAGTGTTGGGTATCCGGGCTTTGGGCTGATAACAGAAGCATGCCTAGAGTTTCAGAGAAATGGCAAGGTTGGAGATGGACTCTTTCTTGGCCAGAGGTTATGACTGGAGAAGTGTCCTTTTTTAAAAAAAGTTCCTCTGGGCAACAGGCAAGCATCTCTGAACCTTCACTTCAGTTCCCCACGTGCTTGCCAGTGTGTCTGGAAGGACGGTGTGTTGTATGTGGGGGTGGTAGGTGACAGGTCACAGAGGTGAGGAGGGACAAATCTCCTCCGCGTCCTCGCAGCCATTTTGCTCTTCAAGGGCCACCAGTGAAAGGTAAGGAAAAATGTAATCACATGTTGGTTCTAAAGAGATTACCATGTTTTAAGAATAGTCTATGGGGGCCAAGAATGGAGGCAGGGGGACAACAGTACAATAGAGTTGATAAGTGTATGCTTTATTTAAAAGAAACTGCCGAACCAGTTTCCAAAGTGGCTAAATATTTTGCATTCCCACCAGCAATGTGTGAGAGTCCACTTGTTTCACATTCTTGTCCATACCTGGTATTATCGGCCTTTTTAATTTCAGCCATTCAAGTGGGTATATAGTAATATCTCATTGTGATTAAAATTTTTATTTCCCGGGTGACTAATGATGTTGAGCATCTTTTCATGTGTTTGCAGTAGAAAGTTGACAGTGCTTTGGAGCAGGGTGGTGGCAGTAGAAATGATTCTGGATAAAGTGATCTGGAAAGAGGAGTGGGGTGATGTACTTC
>NW_011908434.1:0-1502 GCF_000151845.1 Pteropus vampyrus
GGCAATGTCTCCCGCCAGACAAAGAGAAGGCACACTTACCCCTCCTTATAAAAGCAGTGGAGTCCTCAAGTTCAGTGTTCCTCGGTGTGACACAATCCACTACATGCACAGCACCCACCTGTACTGCCCTGTCACACCCCAGTGGGACGTGGAGGGAAGCGAGAACCAACACAATATTATGCATGCTGTGCCATAAGTAATGAAGTCTTTTGTCTCTGATCCAAAATTGTCGTATCGTCTGCCAGCATTTATGAAACAGTAACAGGTTAACTGGTAAGAAAATCTTAGATCCCTCAGTTTTGTTTTGTTTTTTTTCACAATAGTAAACTAAAATGTCGTCCAGAAATAAAGCAGTAATTAAAGTATGGGAGGTAGAGTATGTTAAAACTTTCCTTTAAAACATGAAAACATACCCTATCATTTACCTCTCAATCAAAAACATGTGCTTCTGATATGCTGAAGGGAATTTTCTAGATCCAGACCTCTGGATTTACAGGTGGTGGCAGAGTTCACGCCACCCCATTAGCTTCTCTTTCTCTCGTTGCCAAGAAATGCGGAAGGAAGGATCTGTGTGGCCAAAGCAGCGGGTCAAAGCCTATCGTGTCAAAGCTTCTGAAGCACAGCACATTTCCTGGAAAACAGTTTTAAAAAAAGTTACATCTACACTTTCCATCTACCATCAGATGCTGCAAGAGGGCCTTCCCTGGGTAAGATTTTAGCGTGAAAGTCCAATAACAACAAAAATTGGGATAATATAATCATCATTTACTATTTCACAAAATAAAAGGCAGCATCGATTTTACTTAAATTTTCATTTAATAAGATTAGAGGCATTATAAATATAATATAGCTATTAAGCAACAGACTATTTATTGTGACTGCCCTATAACGTCAGTGATTTTGACCAATGTGAGATAAATTTTCCACAAAAATTCTATGAACTTGTTTCAGGATGAGAACAACCGTAAAAGTCAGGTGGCTGCTATATCTTACCTAAAAAAAAAAAAGTAAAGTATGGCTACCTAGATTTACAAAACAAATAGAGGATGATTAATAAATGAGAAATAAATCTTTGACTTAAAAAAGTATTACTTTATATCAGTATTTCTCAGC
Source organism: Pteropus vampyrus (assembly GCF_000151845.1). NCBI lineage: Eukaryota > Metazoa > Chordata > Mammalia > Chiroptera > Pteropodidae > Pteropus > Pteropus vampyrus. The sequence continues at coordinate 1,114 of NW_011908434.1, forward strand.
TCGGGGCAATTTCTCTCAGCCCCTACTTACCCCACCTCATTCCCCGCCTCCCCCCCGCCCCGCCCCGCCCCCCGCCCCCTGTCCCCCACCTGGCAGGGGGCCTTGGCAGTATCTAGAGACATTTTTGTCAGGGCTGGGGTGGGGGGGCGGGGGGGTGGAGTGCTACAGGCATCTAGTGGGCGGAGGCCAGGGCTGCTATAAACACCCTGCAACAAAGAGTTATCTGGCCCAAAATGGCAATAACGCCAAGACTGAGAAACCCTTATTTAAATGGAAACTCTTTCTGTGTGGATTTAAGTATTTGAAATTGGTACCAATCATGTTGAATTAGTACCAATCATGACTTAAGGAAAACTCGCCTACTTTTTAAATTTAATCTTTTTTTTTTT
>NW_011908435.1:0-1830 GCF_000151845.1 Pteropus vampyrus
TAAAGGTGAGCAGGAAGCATTCTCCCACATCTCCAGATAACACAGAGCACACTGATAACTGTGAAGAACACAATTTTTTCTGAAACAATTTAGCACCTCTTTCTTCAGATTTCCCAGTATTGGTTCTAATGAGGAGATTCTCTCTGAGCATTAAAAGTAATAATGAGTCACCTTGGTGCAGATTAGAAGACTGGGAAGATCTTACATTAAAAATCAAAAAAGGATGGAGGTTTAATAGGAGAAGAATAATGGATAATTGGCATCTATTGAATAATTACTCAGTCATTATTATATATGCTTTTCATGTATTAGCTCATTTTGTTCACACAGCAAGTCCTTGAGGTACAATTACTATCTCTATTTTATGAACAAAGGCACAAAAAGTGAAGACGTATATCCAAGGTTCCATGTTAAGTGTGTGAACCCTGGTAATGAGGTTCCAGAATAAACCCTCTTAATGCCATAACTTCTGCCCTCTGGTCTGATTAAATAGCAGTCCCACATGATGTCCGCAAGGACACCAGTTCTTCTTTATAGGCCCCCATTAGACAGCTGTGAATTCCTTTGAGAATTCCTCAAAGGAGTTTGTGGAATGAGGTACCATGAAGCTGAATCATGTCATTCATGATTCAAGGCATCCATTAAGGAATTTAAGTAGGAAACCCTGAGTTACATTTAAATTTCTAATTTTCTCTTTGCCTTTTCCAAATTTGGGTTAAATTCCATCCATCTTTTCTACATGCTTATTCTTTTAAACTGCTCGATTGAAAAAAATTCCATGAAAAGCATTACCATAATGAATTTTTTCATGTTTGAAAAAATTAACATGCGTGTGTTCCGATGAACATAAATATAAGAATATAGTGAGTGGGATAGTAAGCCTTTATTAAAAAATTGTTTGATCTGGGTAATAGTCAAAAAAGAAAATAAAACCTTTCCGTTTCTAAACTTACATACAATGCCTAAGTGAATTCCAATCTGCTTTTCCCTTATATGATGTTTTTAAAAGGTGTAAATGTATTTAACTTGTTAAATAAATAAAAGGCAAGACAAAGAGGAAACTAATTTTAAGACATAATGGAGAAAGACTCCAATAAAAAAAGATTAGGACACAGACAGCAGTATTTCATCTTTTCTATGGCTGAGCAGTATTATGTACCACTTCTTTACCCAATCATCCACTGAAGGGCACTTCATTTGTTTCCGTGTCTTGACCACCATAAATAATGTTGCAATGAACATAGGGTACATATGTTTTTACAAATAAATGCTTTCAAATTTGGAGATTAAATACACAGAAGAAGGATTGCTGGATCATATAGTAAGCTATTCTTAATTTTTTCAGGAATCTTCATACTGCTTTCCACAGTGGCTGTGCCATTCATAACAACATAGATGGATCTTGAGAATATCATGCTAAGCAAAATCAGTCAGATGGAAAGTCAAGAACCACATGATTTCACTCACATGTGGGATATAAAACAGAAAGCAACAAATAAACAAAACAGGCAAACAAAAAATAGACAGACAATAGTATGGTGGTTTCTAGATGGAAATGGGGAGAGGGAGAGGTAGGAAAAGGTAAAGGGAGTCAAATATACACTGATGGAAGGAGACTTGACTTTGGATGGTGAACGCACAATGCATTATACAAATGATGCACTACAGAATTGTATACCTGAAAGCTATATAATTGTATTAACCAATATCACCCCAATAATTTTAATACAATTAAAAAAAAGATTAAGACAATGGAAGAGGATATGGAAGTTGAGGGGTAGTGGTGGTAAGGAAAATATGACACAGACACAGTGATTTCACTTAAAAATA
>NW_011908436.1:0-2127 GCF_000151845.1 Pteropus vampyrus
CTCAGCCCCTCGCACTTGCTCTCGAGGAGAACGCCCCCCGCCCCCAGAACTCCCTCTGCATGTAAATTCTGCTGCAGAGTATCCCGCGGAAGCTGGGCTGCCACAGGCACCCCACACCCCTCGGCTCCACCCGGCCTCAAGCCCAGCTCTCAAGCAGGGCTGAGAAAGTAACCTCATGTCCTCACCTTCCCTAAGTTCTTATTTCTGCTTCAAACCTAGGGACTCTCACCCCTTGAACACCTGTCTGGCCTGGAGGACTCACCTGCTCTGTGTGCACCAAAGGCCCTCTCCCACTTCCCCTCCTGGGGGTAGAGCAAGGCCTGAATAACATCCAAACTGTCTTCCTAGAGCCAGGAAGTCTGGGAGAGGGACACCCAGACCCCCGTCTCCTGGCCCCAGCGTTCGGCCGCCCGCCACCCCGCCCAGCGCTGCTCCGTCCCGGGCTGCCCCACCCGCCTGCCCAGCGCTGCTCCGTCCCGGGCTGCCCCCGGCTCTGCTTCCCCACGCCCCCCGCCCCCACATCCTAGCCTTTTCCTCTTCTTCCTGCTTCTCAAGATCCCTGCGGCTTCTTGCTTCTGCCGTGTAGCCTCCGCTCTTGACAGTAACCACGCCCCTTCCATGCAGTTAAAAATGAGCTGAAGCTGACCCCACAGGCAGCTGGGTTGGATCGAGCAGATGCGAAGGCCCGAATGACAGGCTCCTCCCTTCGTTGTTGCCCTTTGCTGCTTGTTGCGACCTGGTAGCTTCCTGGGACGTGCCCAGAGCTGAGGAAACAGGTTGTAGGCATGGATTCCTCCCATGCACCTCCTTCCTCTGCCCAAAGCTCCAGGAGCCAACAGCCTCTCTCCATGGGTATATACTGACCACTGCATCCTGTCCCCCTGGGGTACAGCTATTCACTTCCTGTTCTCCATTATCTGGGCTAACTGTAACCCTGAGTCCTATACACACACACAAACACACACACGCACACACACACTCACGCACACTTTCTTCTTCATCCAGGCCATCTTCTGAGGAACAGGATCTGCATGGCTGAGGAGTACAGGACCTTCTCCCTTCCCCTGTAGAGGTGGCCGACCCCGACACCCACTGTGAAGCTCTGATGACGGGTTTCCAGAGGTGGCAGCTAAGATCTGGCTCCCTCTGTGAAGCTGATGCTCGGCTCCCAGGGCCACCTCTGTGAAGCCGACGCTCAAGCCTGCTCTTTCGTCCCTAGGTGGGTCGTTTCCCTTACGAACACCTTCCCGCTTATTTCCTTTCCCCTGACTCATCTTCCGCCCATTTGTCTTCACAACATTCGCACCTGCTGCGGACAGAATAACCAGGAAGAGGACGAAGCGAACCGTTGCCAGGTCCAGACAGAAAATAGAGTTAAAGATGGTGACAAACCACCGAGAAGGGTTGCAATTTCTTCATAAGAACGAACATGAAGTCATTACTCGAAAAACTTCGATAAAGAATATTAACTCCGGGAGAAAGGGAAGCCCGGCCATCTTGACGGTCCAAAGGCATCAGGAGCACGCGTGGCTTCTGCACGTTTCTGTGTGTGTGGGTGTATGTGGGTGGGGACCCAGACGGTAGTTGGGTGTAACACCTTTAGGAGGTGCAGAGATACCCGAAGAGGATTTGGTGGCTAACAGGGCGTGTGTGAACAGGATCGAGGAGGAGGTCATTGTGAGGGATTATGGAGAATGATCCCAAAGTTTCCTATCTGGGGGGAGGGCTGAGCAATTGTTAACGCTATTTATACAGGCCAAGTACTGTGGAGCTAGAGCTGGCATTGAAAATGGGGAACGGGTTGGTTCTGTGGTCAATTCTGGACAAGTGAATCTCGGGTGCTTGTGGGAAACCCATGAGTGAACATCCAGAAGGCAGTTCGAACTGGAGGCCTGAAACCAAGAGAAGAAATCGGGGCCGAAGGTACAGATTCGGAGGAAGTGCATGGATCACGGCTGTGACTATGGGAGGAAGGGGCCGCCCAGGGAAGACAGACGGCCTAGCAGCAGAAGGAGACCAAGGACATTCCCCCAACCTCCGGGGAGAGCAGGGGATGGCCGAGGATGCTGCTGGGAAAGATCTTCCTTTCAGATGTTTAACTGGTTGACTTTTGTCCAGGACAAGAGT
>NW_011908437.1:0-2566 GCF_000151845.1 Pteropus vampyrus
GTTCCAGCCATTTATCAAAGATGCTTTATTTTATCTGATCTAGGTGATTCTAGGCCCTGGAGTCATGACCTCAGGAGCTCTGTACTTTGCCTCGAGCATTCTCTCCATTGTGTTGAGCTCCCTGCCCTCAAGAGTGCGAAGCCAACCATCAGCCTCAAAAGCTATTGGGCAGGTAGTTGAGTGCTGAAGCTGAGTATCGGACTGGGAACAGAGATGGGATTGGAACCCCATCCCCACCATCAGCACGTCTGGACACGTTTAACCTCAGGGCCTCAGTATATTCATCTATAAAATTCAGGATAGTCTTATAGGGTTGCTGTGAGGATTAAATGAGGTGAAATATAGAGCTGTCTAGTGCTTAATAAGTATATTTATTGAGTAACCTAAGTCCCTGTGAGGGAGGTAAATTTATATTATTATCATTTATCTAAAGGAAATATTCTAACCATAGTTGCTACCCTCAGTTATTTCTGAGACACTTCCAGTACTCACAGAACATCGCTGTGCATTCCAGGCTCAACTCACAGGGCCACTGGGCCTTAACTTGGGAACACGAGTACAGGATGTAACAGTGAGACAGCCTACCTGCGTTAGTTTCAGACAGGGATGGAATACACTCCCACTTGGACCACCAATTGTTCTTCCTCTGCTTCAGTGTCCTCATCTGTGAACTAGGAATGGTTTAACAATTTCAGAGAATTGTTAAAATGTTGAATGAGGCAACATGTGTGAAATTGATATATAGTGATTAGCATATAATAAGTGTTCAATAAAATGATAGGTATCATGCAGCTCTTTATCCCCTGACTCACAGAGTTTCAGAACTTGAGGATTTATAGAGATTTTAGTAAACTGCCCCGCCCACCATATTAGACCCACCCTTTATTTTGTAGATGGGAAATCAGGTCATAGAAAAGTTAAGAGATGTGGCAAATGTTATAAAGACAGCTGCAAACTCAAGACTGGTAAATTCAGGGGTCCTGATGCCCCCAGGTCTGGGCTCCTCAATGCCCTGTAGTTTTCTTGCTTCATGGCTAAAGGTGGATGTTCCATCCTGTTTAGATAATCAATGCTTCAAATTTGTTTGAAACCTCGGACTGCCTACAGATTGCTCGAAAGTTATAAGACTCGAGGCCAGGCACTGAATTCTCTTTTACATTTCAAGGTTTTAGCTAATTTTTAAAAAATAAAATTCATTTTCTTTTATAGTGCAAGTTCCTATCATCTCTCTATCCTCTTCCTTGACTCAGAAAGCTGATATGCCTTTCCTCTCCACTGCCCTTATTATTATTTTTTTAACTACGGTCTATAGTGAAAACCTTCTTCTCTCAAGTGAAATGAAGCAGCTGGCACCTTTAGGGCTCTCATATTATCATTATTATCATTTAACATTTATAAGTGCTCACAGTATGCTAGACATCATAACATACAGTAGTAAGGAACTTGCCATCTAAATTAGACACAGATAGATCCACATAAAAGAGAAAAATAGAGGCAGGGGGTGAGTGGGAAGTGGATGAGGCAAGGAAAAAGTCAGGGTCGCTGCCACAACAATTCAAACTCTTGCTGAGCCAATAGCTGTGGAAGACTTAGGAAGACATATCCAATTTTTAGCAAAGCGATATAAAATTGCCCCTAAAGGGATTATGTGAATACCAGGGTGTTTTTTTCTTTTCATTTCTGCCAGAGAATTTCGAGAAAGCACCTTCTTATGAACAGAATTGTTCTAAACCTGCTTTCTGCTGACTCCTTCCATCAGCTTTCCCCAATCCCCCGCCCTGTGCACTTTTGGTTTGAACTCAGAGAGCCGCAGGGAGGCAAGGGAATAAAGTGTGGGGCAGCCGGCATGTCTAATTCCATGACAGACATGTGGTGAATCTAAAGGCCACCCCTGGATGCATCTTTGATCTCTGGAGCCCTCTCTGCATTCTATTTCCCCTCTGTGGGGGTCAATGCTCACAGTGCTCCCCAGCCGCCCCAGAATCCCCCTCCCGCGTAGGTAAGCTTCCCTTTCTGTAAGTTCAGTTTTGTTCCCAAATAAAATTTGTTCTTGTAACTCATCCTTGTTCTCAAAAATTATGACTCTCCTGTAAATTATTTTTACTGTATATATTTACCTCTTAGAACTTGAAATGGAGAGCGATGCTATCCATAGCTACAGGGAAATATTTAAGCATTAAGTCAAAAAGATACATCATAAATGGAGCAGGATCAATAACTGAACAGTTTAATGAACTAAGGCGAAAAATAAATATTTTAAGTGACAATGCTTCTAATACTCTCTTGTTCATGAAAGTTGTCAACGGTTGTCCAGAGGGACCCTCCTGATAAAGGAGAGATGCCCAGCAGGTTGCCTAGAGTTCTTGTATCCTCAGCTTTAGTGGGCCACTTGGTTTTCTCCCTTTAACAAGCAGCAAATAAAAACCAAGAGTCCTCTCTGATTGAAGCTAAGACACGAAAACCTCGAAAATGCATTCTCATCCTTCAGAGGAACTAAAATCAAACCTAGGACTTTTCACTTGAAAAAATAAGTAGTTCTTTCCCAGGGAAAAATGAGTGGCAAAAA
>NW_011908438.1:0-1582 GCF_000151845.1 Pteropus vampyrus
ATGGGAAAAAAAGTTTTTCTAGACACTGGACATCAGATAATGAAAGCCAGTATTCTCTAAGACATGGGAAACAAACTAGGTGAGCAATTACTATGGCCTTGAGAGAGTTTTCAAGTGGTGGAATGGGAAGGGTGGGACAGGATGTGAGATCCACAGAAAACCTAGCAGATTCTCTGAGTTGAGGAGATAAAGCCAAAGGTCCAAGGAAACCAAGATGTCTAGAATGTGCAGGGCAGCGTACTGGAGACATGAAAGTTGCACAGAGTTCATCTGCAGGGGATCCCCTCAAGTACTCAGCTGAGTACAGACAGCACATGTGTGTGAAGAAACTATCTTATTTCAGGGATAGAATCATCCAAAGATTTTGGAGGTACAGTGGCCAGTATTCAAATGAGGAAAGGATAAATGAAGGTAAAATAAAGACGTTTTCAGACATTAAAAAAAAAGAAAACCTAAAATAATAAATCACCCAGAGCACCTGCACATGTTAAAAGGCAGAAGGAAAATAATATCAAGTGGAAATAATGATATGTATACCATAGTCCCCCTTATCTTTGGGGGATACATCCCAAGTCCCCCAGTGGATGCCTGAAGCTGTGGGTAGTACCAAACTCTATATATATTATGTTTTTTCCTATACATACATACCTATGATAAAGTTTAATTTATAAATTAGGCACAGTAAAAGATTAACAACAAAACTAATAATAAAATAGAAAAATTATAACAATGTATTACAATAAAAATTAGATGAATGTGCAGCTTCCTCTCCCCCTCCCCCCATTAACCAATCTGTGAGATCGCCACTATGTAACTTATGGGTAGGTAGCACATACAGTGTGGATGTGCTAGACAAAGGGGCGATTCATGTCCTGGGTGGGATCAAGCAGACAGCGCAAGATGTTGTCACACTACTCAGAACACTATGCAACTTAACATTTATGAATTGTTTATTTATGGAATTTTCAACTTAATTTTTTTGAACCTCAGTTGACCGTGGGTAACTGAAACTACGGAAAGCAAAATTGTGGGTTAAGGGATTGCTACTGTGCAAAGGAATAAAGAACATCAGAAATGAGGAAATGGAGTTCAAGACCCATGGAGAAATATATATGATTTTTTTTAACTATTTCAGCTTCTTTAAAGGATAACTCACTGTTTAAACAAAAATAAAAATGTATTGTGGACTTCATAAGTTATGTAAAGGTAAATGTATGACGACAGTAATGCAAAGACCAGGTAAAGAAAAGCAGAAGTATGTTATTGTAAATGTCTTAAATATGAAGAGATATACATTTTATATTATATGAAGTGATAAGTCAAGGTAGATTATAATGACAGAACATAAGCCCTAGAGAACCTCGAAAATAGCAACAACAATAAAAGAGCCAAGAAAGGAAATGAAGTAGGATCATAAAAAATATTTGATTGATTCAAAAGAATGCAGAAAAAAAGAAGACCAGAGAACAAAATGGATACAACAAAAAGAAAACAAGCGGAGCATTGTTGCTGAGGAGTCTCACGGATGCGGGCGCTGTTACTCACATTCCGGCAGTGGCGGCAGTGGTCGCGGCAGTGGTCG
>NW_011908439.1:0-1880 GCF_000151845.1 Pteropus vampyrus
TGTTTGGGCCCTGGAAGCTGCCATGAGTGTGACCTGGAGAGACTGGTGTTTAAGAGCAGCAACCCAGAGGCCCAGCACTGGAGAAACCCCACCCCGGGGCTCCGCCCTGGCACCTGTGGTCACAGAGGCACTGAAGGCACTGCCTTCTCCACCACGCTCCTGGGCAGCCCCTTTCCTCCCTGTGAGTAGAAAGTCCTCCCACCCTGTTAGGGGGAGATTCCTAGTAGCCCCAGGATTTCAGCTTCAGAGATCAAACGTTCTCTTAGCCTCATGCCCCGCCCCCAAGCTCACTGCCTCTCAGTGGAGGCATCCTGGAAATCTGATGGGCTGTTTGGGGGCAACACAGTAACAGGAGTGGAAAGGGCCAAAGATGCAAGACATCCTGCAACACACAAGATAGTCCCGTGTTGTCTGATGTCCTGCACAACCTCTGAACATCTGGAAATTCACACAGATGAAAAACCGTTTATCATTAGTTATAAAACCTACCTCCATTGATATAAAAGCACAAAACCATTCTGGCCCTGTTAAATATATCCTTTTTATCAAGATTTGTTTACAATTTTAGAAAATCATGTCATCCTTTAAGCCCAGACATCTATTAAAGGCTTCGTTCTCCAAAGTACTTGGTTTGGGGAGGGATTTAAAGATGGGAGGTCTGTGTTCTGAGACACTTTGTCAGCACACATCCCATGTCTAATGCAGGGAATTAGTTATTATTCTGACACTGCCCTGACATATGCAGCCTGGCTCACTGCAAAAATGTCATGCTTCCTCATTTTCTCTACTTCAAGAGTCAGTGTTTTGCTTTGAAATACTATCCCTACTTCAATAAAGGTTATTTCTCCGCTTTCTCTTAACATATAAAAATAAGTTTGGTCTGTTACATCTTTTATTTTAAAAAGCACCCATTCTCTCATTTCTCTACCATGGAATGGCTTCTGATCTTTTTGTAATCCAAATTTATTCATTATACACAGGAGTAAGAATCTAACTACATCTGATGAAGGTATACTGTGCATTTACATTTTAATTTACACATTTTTTTATTATGAATCTCTTTTTACTTCTTTACAATACTATTTGGGCATTCTATTGACTTTTACACATTGTATGTATGGGGAGATCATTTCATCTGTCAATTTCATTTTAGAACTACAGAAAGAGACTTACAATATTCGTTACAAGAAGAGGGTATTAGACCTGATAGAGTCGACAGCAACTGCTCTAGAAAGCTTCCCCTCCCAGCCACCAAGTTCTTACAGAGACCAGTTCTTCCTGAAATCCAGGATAGAGATTTGCAATCAGGGAACAAGATTTCTGACTTCTCATGCCAGAGAGGGAAATACCAGATCACGTCACGCCACCACCACCCATAGGTAGCCCAGAGCCCCGCAGGTGGCTGATGAGAGAAGTAAAAGGGCCAGCCAGTTAGGTTAGGCCTCCTCTTGACCTAACACAACACTAGGCCAAGGACAGAGGCCCAGAGTTCCAGCTGCTCAGGCCAGACAAAGCTGAGGCCCGTGACCACTTGAGAAGCAGAAGACTTAATCAGAGTGCTCAGCTTTCCCATGATGGCACATGTCAAGACTGGCTTGTGTTCAGTGGCAGCTCTGCTCCACCATCGCCCCACGCTGAGCAGCCTGGATGCACCGAAGGGAAGAGGCTGATGGGCCAGACAGGAGACCTGCTGCTTATGACAAGCAGAGTGTCAAACCAAGGAGCACTCTGGCACACCTCCACTGGGTCGAGAGACATGTCCACTCCTCAATATGAAATAGGGGAGGGGAGAATGAAAAATCAAGGCTTCAGAGATCCTAAAGGCACTGCCTCCAGGCTACACTTGCCGACTGACAAAGGGAAACAGAAATGCCTAAAAA
>NW_011908440.1:0-1713 GCF_000151845.1 Pteropus vampyrus
GTCTGGGCTTTAACTGCTTCTTTTTAGGTGGCCCAGGCTGGGTTCAGGTTTACACAGTTTCTGTTTTATTTTTTCCTCCACAAAGAAGGCTTTTGCTTTGAGCCTAGGACTCCAGGCATCATTTGTTCACAGAGATCTGGCTTGGAACTGTGGACTTAGCCACCCTTTCAGTCTACAGCGGAGAAAGTCAGAAGAAATGTTGTGGGCTAATTTCTCAGATCTTCTTCCTGGAAATAGGGCTAGGGATTGGAAATGCAAACCATGGTGAGCACACTGGTACCTAATAGGAAATGCATGCAGGAACTAAGGTCATAGGTTTCTAGATAAAATTCCAATTACATGAGGACAGGCTTGCACTGAGAGTTATATTCTCCTATCTACTAGTATTCAGAGAAGACAGGCTTAGTGATTTGGGTCCCAGGTTCCCTCATCCTTTATGTTAGGAAAAGTCGAGCCTTGTGCCTTGGGCCCATGTCACCAATCTACATCCTCAAAGGGGAAGATGATGTAGTGCTCCCTTTGTAGTGACTAGTGCATATCACTGAGAAAATTCACTTCAACACTGAAAAATCATTAGTACGCATAGAACAGAAGGTGGCTGAGACAAACTTTGTACTGACCTCCAATCAAATGTCATGTCCACATTACAAATTGTATTAGAGTTCAACGGTATATGTGGGCAGTCAATGATCTTTAATTCACCTCTAGTTTCATCTGTTTGTCAGGAAATCTGCCTTATGTCTGTGGAGGCAGCAATTGCACAATGGCGTCACTCATTATCGAGTGTAATGTGCTGTGAGGAAGCGCCTGGATAGCAGTGGAAATAATAGCTGCAATTCTGCTGTATTGCAGGAAAAATGCTGAGTCATTGTGAGGATACCTCTTGATGGTGGAAAGAACAGCTGCCTCAGAATTTCTCTCTAGCAAAACTCAGACTACAAATTCTGAGAGGGACTGGCTTAACCACCACGGGAGAAAAAAAACACTGAAATAATTATATTGAGGCTGGTCCATCAACATGTTCTGAAAAGGATTGTTTTAGCTTAGCAGTGGAAAATGAGGTGAAAGTCATTTGGAAATCTCATAACGACAATTAGGGAATCTCGCGATACGAAGTTTTCCGCGGGATTCATGTGATGGTCAAGAGACAGGCCTGAGGGCATCACAGGGAGATCACGTGATATTGGGTTGATGGTGTGGCGCTCACTTTTGAGTTATTTTTCTACGTTCCTTGATAAAATTCAGATAAGCACTGAGAAAATGATAGTACCTTATAACATAACCACCTAATGCTCCTTCACAAAAGGTCATGTCTAGGTGAAAAGATTCGCTTCAGGACAGTGGCGTAGGCTAACAGACAATTGCTGTTAGTTAGTTTTGTCTGTGGTCAGGCAACCTACTTGAACGCAATGAGACCGGCTGTCGAACATCAACTGCGTTGATATTTGGAGACTGAGCCCGCTTGACGAAGCTGCCTTAGAGTGGTGTAAACTGTAGGTGCCATTTTACTGTACTGTAGCAAACATGCTGAGTCTTTGTGATCATAACTCCGAGTGGCTTCATGTTGGACTCCTGCACTAATCTTGTATGGACCTTAGGCCACTACTATCGAGAGGGAATTGCTTAACGGCCAATGCCTCAGTATTGAAATATTGAAAATAAGAGTTTACGAGAAGAGTTTTGAAAACACTGGTTTGAGGATAGAGGAAGAGG
>NW_011908441.1:0-2445 GCF_000151845.1 Pteropus vampyrus
CAGGACTATCTGCCAGAGAAACAACAATAAATGTTCACTTTACTTCCATGTGCTTTTTGTTAGTCCTTAACTCCTGATTCTGGATTGTACATATCTGAGGAAGAAATGGTTCCTCAGACATTTCATGCATGCTAAGATCTCAAACAGGTTCAAAGGTAGTCAAGAAGAACTATAAGTGTCTATGGTAACTATAAGAAGAACTATAAGATATCACTTCTATAAATCTACTCAAAGTGAACACTGAACTGGATGGGATAGAGACTAACACTCTAAAGATTTGAAGTGGCATGGGAGAAATGCTGAGTATAGGTCATCTTATTCTCTTTATTCTTTTCTCCTTTTTCCCTTATGGAGGTCATAATAGAAAAATCAGGAGCAACCATATCTCTTTCCTTCTTTCAAATTTTGTTTTCCTGTTTCATGTAGTTCTTTCATTTTTTTCTTTTTTCTTTATTTTCATTTTAAGAAGAATGGCAACACTTGCCATGAACTCTGTTGAATCCAATGGATGCAACAATTCCATGTAGTATGAATGACCTAGCTGGGATTCAAACTGAACTCTAATTGTTCTTTGCTTTCATTTCTCGAATTGCTGCAAGGACTCAATCATTCTCAATTCTACTTGCCTCCCATCACTTCAATGTAATATCTATGTAATTATATTATACATTACTCACTGATAAGAAATCCTCATTCAGCCTTCACCATACCTCCCTCCAGTTGGTGAAATGATATTTATACTTTCATTTTATAAACAATACAGCAGTTATTCAAAACAGGTACATAACATATATAAAGTCAAATTATAAATTAGCTATACAGCCAAGATGAAAAAAATATTTCTATTGGTTCTCAAAGAAGGTAAATACTATATCTTAGTGTATGACAATAATTAAAGACTAAATTGTAGCTATGGTAAAATTAAAAAAAAAAATAGTTCTAGAAGAAAGGAAAAAGATAAATTTAGTACCTTTGTGATTTAGTTGCTTTGTTTACGGGTAAAGAGAAAGAAAATGAGATTGTTCATAAAATGATCTCTGAGTTCATCTCAGCTCTAATATTCTGTAATTCAAAGTAAACCTTGACCTTGTTATTACAAATATTCTGTTTTCTCTGATATTGACCCTGATTGATAAACTAGCCATGCTAAGCCATGAGAGTGTAGTCAAAGCTCTTTTGAATGGAAATATTACAGACTCACTCGTGTTAGTTTCAGGAAAGACTGGGTAAGGGGAGGGAATTTATTGTCAGCATATTAACTTATCCACATGAAACCCAATGGCAGAGAGCAGGGTTAAATCTCACTAGTAACAGGAATCAGGAACTCTTAAATCAAAAAACGAGAATGCTCTCTGGCCACATGGTCTCTTTGCTCTGCAATTCACCACATATGTGCTTCATTCTTCTCCTTTGACAGATGGGTTAGTCTAGATTTTAGCATGTTCACAGCCAAATAAGCTTTCTCACACTTACTAGTTTAAGTGCATAACACAGAATAACTGATATTGCTGTGTCCCAACTCCAAATTAATGGAAAGATCTTTCAAACTGGTCTAACTTCAACCAGATGTCTGGATAAGTAATCTGTGACAGGGGGCAAATCTCATAATACAAACTACCAGAGTGCAAATCCGTTCATAAGGCAGAGATTTTTAGTAAAAAGTTTGGAAGGTGTAAACTGAAAAAACACGCTAAAATGTACCTACACAAAGAAATTAGGAAGATATTTCAAAAGGTATAGAGAATGAATTGCTAAAATAGATATATCTTCTAACAAGACAATATAAACTTCACAATGTTAGAGAAAAGTCAATGTGATACATAAAACTGAGTTTCTATGGAAACAATACTCAATTTTGTGTACATATTTGTTTTATTCATCTACAGAAGAAATACCTGTTATAAAAAATCATTCCAAGTAATCATAAACATGTGTGCTAGACAGTTTTAAAACCTCAGTATCTCTAATTAAATATCTCTCTGATATAGCTAGTGGCAGGGGCTCTCATAATGGTGCTAACGACCTATGAAATCTAAGCAGCTCATAAGTTCTAAGAGCATGAATTGGGAGCATGGAACCATAAAATAAAGACTCAGCTATTCTTTTTAACATTTAGTGCTTACTGTGGCCACTTTAAAATATAATAGTTGCAAACTATATTTCTGTATGGAAAACTTAAGCTTAGTGTAAAATTAAATTTAACAAAGTAGATGTAATATAAACTCACTAAAACAAATGTGGAAAATGGAAATGCTAATAGACACTTAACTTCATGCTATTAAAACAATAAAAATGGGAGAAAAGTAAGGAATTCCCAGAAAATAGTTAAAGCTGTTATACTCAATTTACTATTATAACATTTCATACATATAAAACATTTAGACAATTGTCTGAGATTCTATTACTACTGATATATTTTATATACATAAAATATTTACTATGTGT
>NW_011908442.1:0-1636 GCF_000151845.1 Pteropus vampyrus
ATATACACACACACCATAATAATAAAAAAGACATGTTGCTGTGTGAAGCCACTGAGATCTTGTGGTTATTTGTTCTGAAGCAGTAGCTGACCGACACAAGTGCATCTAAGAATAGGGCAGACATCACAGAGAAAGAAGAATGAGAATTTGATGTAACATCCAGTATGAGTAAGAGAAGAAGAGGAGGAAATGTCAGATTCAAGATCTGGTCTGCTGAATGAAATCTCTCCAGGTTAAAAAGAAATTAGGTGGTGGGCCAAGGAAGGAACTGATTGTCACGGCAATTAAAAGAGACCATTTGCAAGTGGCTCATGCCATTTCAGGGTCATTCTCATGGGGGCAGTGCTGTCAGGGGGTATGCGAGATGACTAGAGGAATTCAATGAGCCGAAAACATTTTCGAAACATCAAAAAATGCGAAGCCAATACAAATTTGGAGCCTGAGAGACTGGAAGAGATTAGGAAGAGACAGGTAGTGTCATCTGCCAACTTGAAGCTGTTAGAAAGAATACTTCATATCCTGAGTCAATTCTTAGGGAAAAAAAAAAAAAAATCACATTCTTATGCAACTCAAATCAATTTGCCCTGACAGTTGCCTTCCATTTCTCTCTTAGTTTAGAAGATATTTATGATTGATTCTTCTCTCTTTTACCTCTTTCTTCACCCCTGTTCACCGGTCCTGTGGTGCTCTCACAATAGAGGGACTTAATATATTTTTAAACGATAAAATTAAACAGAGGGCCAGAGACTGTAATGGAATATGTGGCACAATCACAAATGGGAGGTGGCAGTTGGAGCCTTTTTTGTACCCATGTTGAGGGGCTAAAATTGTTCAAGAAATGAGGTGTTAGCTAAATAAAAGTCTCAGCAGCAAGCGATGTGGCTGCAAAATGGAAGTAATAATAATGATAATAATAACAGTCCTGCTTAGAGGATTGTTGTGAGAACAAATTATAGATGGCTGAACTGCTTTCAGGATCTTGGAAGAAATGTATTATGTAAATTCCAGTTCCTTTTCATTATTTTTCCTTGAAGACTGCCAAAAAAAAAAAAAAAGATACTAGTGGGTGGATGAGAACAGGGATTGAGGGAGGAAACGGAGAGAAAATAATTCAAAGAAGCCAGTGATAGAACTTCCTGGCCATTGCATTTGCTTTAATAAATGTATCTACCTAGCCACACGGCTATGTAAGCGGTGGAGTGATTTCTCCCCCCTGCTCTTGTCCAGGAAATATATAGATTTTATGTCAGTTGTGCTAAGAGCATCCTCTCCGTCTCGCTGACATGGCTATTGCCTTCACTCCGATCACTGTGCTCTTTGTTTTTAACAGCCACTGAGAATATTCTCCCCAGGCAACGAACTGTGAGTGCCTGGTCCCCTGGGCAGACACTGATACTCCACGCTCTGGGAGAGTCGGCATGCAAAGGTCAGTTGGTGCAACCACTGTTTTAAACTGAGCATTTCAGAAAGCGAGGCTGATCAGCAGCTTGTTGCTATTTCAGTGAGAGAAGTTAAATTCCTATCTTGGACTCCATGGGTATGTTCGCATTTGTCAGGTGAGATGACAAGGAGAAGCTTATGGCTTTCACGACAACCAACACGTGAATTGTTTGTCAAATTAATTCATTCAATAACC
>NW_011908443.1:0-1774 GCF_000151845.1 Pteropus vampyrus
ACGTACTGAGAATAAAGGTAGATTACAAAGGAATTATTATTAGAATGATATCTGTCTTTGCAGTAGACTAACAATGGAAGCCAGAAAGCTATTGAATAATATCTTCAAAATTCTGAGAAAATCTAATTTTCAACAAAGAAGTGTATATCCTGTAAAATTATTTTTCAAAAATAAGGGTGAAATAAAAACTTGTTTAAGATAAGAAAATTGAGAGAGTTTTTTACCAACAGATCTCTCTAAAGAACTTCTAGTGATGAGTTTCATGAAGAAGTTAAAAATCATTAAGAAGGAAAGACTGAGAGTGATAGAAAAATTATAACTAGAGAAAATAACAAGCATAAGTTTAATCTAAACAAAATGATGATATAAAACAGATTTAATATTCACTAATTAGTAATATCTAATTACTAAATATTGTGTTAAAATAAAAATATGAGTTTGGAAATAAGATACCCTACAGTCCTCAAATATTTGGAAAGAGAGAATAGATATTACTTAACTCTGCACTGGTAAAGTTAAGTATGTATGCTAACATTTTTGGAGTAACCACTAGTAGAATAGAGGTAGAGTATGTAACTTCCAAACTAATGAAACAGAAATATGTGGAGGCTGATGAGGGACAAATAAGCAAGCAAACAAGAATAAAAATATCCTATCAAGTTTTTAAAAGTAAGCAATAAAAAAATGGTATATAAAAAAATAGAACAATAGAAAGCTCAGCATAATAGGGCAGAACAATTTTAAATTATTATTATAATAAATATAAATGGACTGGATTCTGAAATTAAAAGACAAAAATGTCAAGACAAATTAGAAGATACAACTATATTAATAGTAACCAAAAGCATACTAACAAATAGGAAATAATACTAACCAAAAGAAAGTTAGTGTCCTATATTGTTATCCTACAAAGTAGACTTTGGGACAAAGATGCTGCTAGCAATAAAGAGAAGCAATAAATAATAATTAAAGATTCAATATACTAGGAAGATATAACAATTCAAAACTTTTATACTGCTAATTATATGGCTTCACAATATAAAATGAGAAAAATTGCAAAACTTCAAAAAGCATAGATTTTAAATGCTATGTATATTTTTAAAAAGGGACCTGACAAGATATATGGAGTTTTCAATAACATTAAGAAACTGATGAAAATCAACTGTGACTGATTTAAAAAAAACAAAAAAACTGATAATCTGCTATAGAATTGCTGAATAAGCAGGTAAAATCGCTGATTTTAAAGATAAGCTAGTAAAATCGCTGGTTTTAAGAATTAAAAAATTGAGCTCCCAACAGGTGTAGTAGTAATACACCAAAGACCAGACAACATATTCTGGCAAAGCCAGCACTAAAAGCAAATTAACTGATTTCCAGACCAGAATGTTTTCTATTTAAATAGCATCTGCATATAGCCCTATTTGCAAGTGAATTTCTTTTATAAGTGTACTTGTCAGCTTATAGAGAAGGAAAGGTTTCGGTGGTGAGAAGCCTAGTTGAAAGAAGCCATGAAGGACTGTCATGAGAATGAAATGGCAGGCACCAACTTTATTGCAGGGAGCGTGCTTCTACTGACGGGAGCACAGTTCTATTGTGCGGAATAAGCTTCTGCGTTAGAGGACCACATGGACCCCACATACATCAGAGCATTATAGTGGAATTCTGCCACACATGTGTGACACAATAAGCTGAATGATGCTTACATAAGTTAGGTGCAGGCACCCTACTACACTAATGTAACATTCTAAATCCAGGGTGCTATTCCTAGCGTAAG
>NW_011908444.1:0-1872 GCF_000151845.1 Pteropus vampyrus
GCCAAACAAAATTGCAGTATACCCACTTAAATGTGAATTTCAGACAGATAATAAAAAATACATTTAAAAATTATTTAAATATATCCCTAATATTACATAGATCTGTTATACTCCCCTAAAAATTGTTTATCTGAAATTCTAATTTAAATAAGCATCCTACATGTTTATTTTAAATCTGGCAACTCTGCTTGAGTTGAGGGGGTGGGTAGGTGGGGCGTCCAATTGCTTCCAAGTAAGAACCGCTAACCTAGGATTATATTAAAAATTAAAATAAAGTATTGTAAGCATAATATCAACATGGCCATGGCCATGTGTTAAAGCTTATAGCTCAATGGGTTATTATTATTAAATATAATTATTTATTATGTTCAAACATCTCAAATAGTGAAAAATAAAACAAATGTACCACTTAATTTCATTATGGGGTCTCAGTTATTGAAGAATTTAGTAGTTTGATAGCTCTAAGGACAAGTGGCTCCATTGACTTCAGTTGTCTGCAGCATCCGTTAGGCTGGAGGCAGACTTCTTTCAGATATAAAAATGATGGATGAAAATAAGAGTAGTTATTCTCATGATACCATAAACATCAGGAATATGTTTTTGCCCTCTGAGTGAAGCCTACACTCTGTGCCATGTAAACCTCCAAGTACATAGAGGTTGAACCATTTAATCTGCTTGGGGCCTATGTCGCCTAATCCTGCAGTTGATAAAATCATCTTCAGACACTTACAGGTCTCTAGACAACACAGCTAAGAAAGATAAAAAGACAAGGTGAACTTGCGTCTGCCCTCTCATTAAATTTTGCAAGCTGCTATGTTTAAGTTTCTATTTTATAGACCACTTAGGCAACTATTAACCTTTAAAAATACATTAGCATTTTTATTTCAGACTCAAGAAGACACAGACCAAAATAGAAAAAAAAAAAAAAATGATGGCTGGGAGTTCTAACTTACAAATTGATATTCAAATGTTCAAAACTTGTTTTGTCCTCCTATCATATTAAGGGGATATTTAAAATAATCCATCTAGGTCTAATTATCTTAAAACTGGCTATATATTTTGTTAGTAGAAATCATAGTGGGATGGTAGTAAGCACACTGAGGTTTATTGAAATACAATGTTAGGAAAGAATTGCTGATGTTCTATTACTTCTAAATTGAAAAATGAGAAAGACTTAAATGAGCAGAGAGAGGTTCATTTAAGCACACCAAAATTAAATCTATTTGTATTATAAAATGATAATTAAATACATTTTAATGGAGTTTTAAATTTTTTATTTTAAAGTTTGCATCGGCTAGAAATTGTCTTTTATAACATGAAAACTTTAGGCAGATAATGACTGAAAAATATAAAATACTGATTTTGCTTTAACATCATTAGTTTCAACATTTTCTTACTTTTCACTAGAAGAATTAAGAAAATATGGTATTTTAAATATTAGTCTTAGAATATTTTTTAAATGTTTTTTAAAATACATGAGCATTATCTTTAAAGATGCATATTTGGCCTCATGATTATTTACTTTATTTTTGCAAATTTGGTGCCAACCTATTAGACTTTCGACACTAAAACAGTAATTCATGGGTTTGAAAAGTTTCTTGTAGATTTTTTTGAAGTTTAACATTAAGTATCAATAATACACCAGGTTAATGGCACATGAACAGGAATGAAATCTACTGTTCTGTGTATCCTTCTCACCCAGCACTTTCATAGAGGTATGATAAGCATCAAATGTCGTTTCATATTTAAATACAAAATTCCTGACCATGTCTGCCTTCAATAAATATCTCTGTTCTATGTGTTTAGGATACAAAGATGACTAAAACAGGGACCTTAAAGGCTGAAAGTTTTGGAAAAGAGAGAAGGAAATAG
>NW_011908445.1:0-2625 GCF_000151845.1 Pteropus vampyrus
TTCCATTGGCCTAGTCAGAGTCATATACCTGTCTGTGAACCAATATCTGTGACCAGGGGAAGGCAGTTCTCTCTCTGGCCAAGTCTTCCTTCCATGCCCATGCCTCATTCAAGAAAAGGTGCTCAGCCCTGCTCATACAACATGGACTAATACTTTGGGGGATGCCCCCCACCAAAATGGATACTTTTCTAGAAGGTGAATGGAAGCTGAGTGTCAAAAACAATGGCTCTGCTACACTAACTATTTATGGATCCTGGAGTTATGATACTACTTCTTTCCTTTAATGTTATTAAATTTCCTGTGTCTGAAACCGAGTAGGCAATTCACTAAATAGTTTAAAAATGAATGAATGAATGATTGAATGAAACTGGTTGAGGGTGTAAGAGTGAACCATTTAAATATTCAACAGTATTTGGTGATATTCCTAAATTGATGGTACAAAAGCAAAGATGCAAAGATAAAGGAAGAGATCAGGGAAGCCATAAGAAAAGAGTCAAGAGTGGAAGTGGCTCTTGAAGGATAGGTAGGTATAGAGGGGTGGTGCATTTCGAGCAAGGACACAACATGAGCACAGGCAGTGAGATCAGAGAAGCCTCTTGCATCCAGGGACAGAGAGAAAACCTGCCCTCTGAGCTTCATGAGGGGAAACAGTGGGAGAGGAGTGGGAAGGTAGGGTGGGGCCAATTTCAAGTGTGGAATGGCCATGTGAAGAGTAGACCTTGGGTGGAGCAAGAAGGGGGACTTGGCACTGAAGAGAGAGAAGAAAAGTTCCGTTTGGGACTGGATGAGGCTGCAGCTTCTGCAGGAAGCATGAAGTAGGAGAATGATGATGACCACGCTGCTTTGGAAAGACAAGCCTGTTGGAGATATGGAGGGTAGATGGATTGTCAGGGGTGAAGATGGAAACAGGGAGTTAGTCCAGAGGCTGTTGCCAGGTAAAGGTGATGAGGGCCAGGACTCTACCCTTTCAGCCAGGCTTCTTCAACCCGTTCTCAAAAGCCCATTCATCAGCCTATTCTGCCCCACTTCTCTTTCTCCTGCTTCTTTTCTTGCTTCTACTTCCTGAACACCTGTCAGATATTTGACTATATTCAAGAAATTTTTAAATGCCTGGAGGCTCCACTGAGAGAAGGAATAAAGAGTACCATGAGAGAAAACCAAGCCTTACTAAGAGGCACACAAGGGGCTGATGAGGATGTTGCAGAGGCCTAGGGAGACCAAAGAAGATATAGCTATTGTCCCTAATCTGCAAGCCGACTGAACTGACTTTGAATCTCAGCTTTGCTCTTTACTCTCAATGAGATTGATCATGGGCAAGTTATCTCTCTTAACCTCAGTATTTCTCATCTGTAGAATGAAGGGAATAATTGTACTTCCCACAGAGGCTTATTGTGAGAATTTAGTTGTGCGAATAATATTTGTAAAGTGCCTGATTCAAAAATGTTGTATTAGTATTAGTGTTAGTATTAGTATTATTAGCATCTGGGTACATCACAAGCAACCCTGTTGGTAGAACTCACCTAGATTTCCTCCCAAAGCTAAACATTCCTGCACCAAAGGGAGGCCTTTGGACATGGAGTTCAGCTCTTCCCCACTAGTCCTCAGACGAGCTGAGACTAACAGGCTCCGGTCTCTCTTGAAAGGTGTCAACCACTACAAGGAGAGTGAACTTCCAGAAATCACAGCCCCTTTACCCAGTGTCTTTCGCACTGCAGGTAGCCATACATTAATAGTTGTGATACCAACTTACTGGGACCCAAACGGCATTTTTTAATGAAATAGAATAAAATAGAAAATAGCATTAATTGCAGAAGACACAGGTAGATATTGTTTCATAAAGCCCTTTGTTTTTGGTTACATAATTAGATATGCATGTATAAAATGCATTTCACTATAGGTCATAGGCAATCATGCAAAGAGTTTGAGAAACACAGCCTCAAGGGATATACAAGAGAAAAATACCTATTTTCTTTCATTCTCAGACACCAAACAGGTTACATTCAGGTGAGTCATTGTTCTGTATTAAAGAAGAATCGGACACAGGAGTGGACTGGATTTAACTAATGGTGTCCCATATTGTTAGGAATTTATATTCTTCCTTGGATACTCTTCCTCTGGTGTTCGCCTTTCACGGTCTAACCGAGCCCTCTTTTTCCAGAGGTCTGTAAATGACCTGCAAAGCTCTCTTTCTAGGCAATGACATCTGCTCCCAAAGCTTTCCTTGGTTCTTCCATGTAGCTGGATCCTGAATTACTTCTTTAGCTCTTAACTCCAAATGATGGTTGAAATTCTCTCCATACGTGTCCCAGAGACCCCTCAAGTTCAACCTGTCTGAAATTCAACACATCATCTCCCCTTTATTTAAAAAAAAAAAAAAAGGTACAAAGTCCTTTTTCCTGTGTTCTTTCTCTCTGCCCCTGTCTTAGTCCGTTCAAGCTGCTATAACAAAGTATCACAGATTTGGTAGCTTATAAGCAATAAAAACATTCCCCAAAGTTCTGGAGACTGGAAGTTCAAGATCATGGCCCAGGCATGGTTGGGTAAAGACCCTCTTTCAGCTGGAAGACTTTTCATTGTAGCCTCACACAGCAGAAGGAGGTAGAGATCTCTCTGGAACCTCTTTTA
>NW_011908446.1:0-2106 GCF_000151845.1 Pteropus vampyrus
TGCATGAAATATATTGAATAAGCAGAATAACAACAACAATGATGCCTATGAACTCAAGAAATTCTATCTTCTGCACTGTGGTCCAGCTGTGATGCTGGAGACAGACCTCCTAGAATAAAAGATGTGGCTGTGGAGCTAAATCTGGCTCTTAACTTAATGTCATCCTACCCAGGGTGATAGTACAAAGATAGGCTCTCTTTTGTTAAGCTTTTGATTGTATAAAGAGATCCCTCTCCCCTTTAAAATGATTTAATCCCAGTCTCCCAAAATGCTTATGACTTCATGAAACCTGGTTTTCTCTCCATCGCTGTGAATAATTCCTGTTTAGTCTCTTTCTTTCCTCTTTTATTCCATCTGCCTTTCTATCTTTAACAGCGCAGGAAATTTTACATGTTTGTAACTGAGTGCCATTCATCTGGGTAGGTCTTCTCCCCTTTGTCACAGTTTCCCAGTCCCCATCATTCATACCCCATACGAACTGCCAGGCCATACTAGTCATCTGAGTGTAGCTTTCCCGACTATTCATCTCTCTTCATTTCCTTCATCCTTCCTTCCCACTGCATTTATCTTTTTTCTCTTCCTCAGCAGCGGGCCAACATATAGAACTACAGCATACTTAAAAACTCAATACTTAAGTGCTTAAATAGTACTTACAGTTGCTTGTTCCTAATGCAAGAACCAGATTCATGGACTCTTTTTCAATCTTATTGCTTTCTTTAAAATAATAATTAAAGTTACATTTTACTGCTGTGGCTCATGAATTGCTTCCTCCCCACTCCCGGGGAGTTAACAAAATCTCTTAATAGAAAATTATTTCCTCTCCCCAGTATAATTACTTAGAAGACGTGAATCAAGGAATCATATAACATTTCACTATTATTAGCATTAAGAAAATTAAAGTTAGAAAAGACAGAGCTAGAATCGATCTTAAATTTGGAACCAAAATTCTAATATTTCTTCATTATCAGATTAATAGAGTAACATAATTTCAAGTAATTGACTATTTTATTCTAAATACATTGGTTTACTAATCGAAGTGATATCTTCCAACTTGATTAACTTCCATAAATTTGCATTTTAAAATGCTTATTATCTCTTACTTTATATAAAAAATCAAAATGGAATATAAACTTAAGATTATAGTTCTTACTATAACTGGTAAGAACTAAAACTACAAAACTCTTAGAAGGAAACATAGGAGTATATCTTTGAAATCTTGATTAGGCAATGATTTCTTAGATATGACACAAAAACCACACATGACAAAAGAAAAAAATAGATAAACTGGACTTCATCGATATTAAAAACTTTGTGCTTTAAAAGACATCATCAAGAACATAAAATGACAACCCCCAGAATAGGAGAAATATTTGCAAATTATATATCTAATAAGGGCCTAGTATCCAGAATATATAAAGAACTCCAATAACAACCCAATTAAAAATGAGCAAAGATTTTAAATAGCTATTTCTCCAAAGATGATATATAAGTGACCAATAAGCATGTGAAAAGATGCTCAACATCATTAATTTTAAAGAAATACAAATTAAAATCAGTGTGAGATGTCACTTCACACCCATTAGGATGGCTACCATCAAAAAGATAGACAATAACAAGTGTTGGCAAGATGTGGAAAAATTGGAACCCTCAACATTGCTAGTAGAAATGAAAAATGGTACAGCCACTTTGGAAAACAGTTTGGCAGTTCCTCAAAGTTAACCATGGAGTTAATGTATGACCCAGCAATTCCACTCCTTAAAATACCCCCAAATTTTGAAAATATACATCTACACAAAAACTTGTAGATGATGTTCGTAGCAGCATTATTTACAATAACCAAAAAGTAGAAACAACTCACATGTCCATTGATTGATGAAGAAATAAACAAAGTGTGGAATATTCATACAATGGATATTATTCAGCCAGAAAAAAGCAACTGGCCACATATTGTATGATGCCGCTTATATGAAACATGCAGAATAGGCAAATCCATAGAGACAAAAAGCAGATTACGTTGCCAGAGTCCAGAGAAGCTGGGAATGGGGAGTGACTGCTAATGGGTGTGGGATTTCTTTTTAGAATGAGTCATATATTCTGACACTAAAT
>NW_011908447.1:0-2418 GCF_000151845.1 Pteropus vampyrus
CTTTGTTTTCAAAATCCATTCATTGTGTTTGATCAGCAGCTCCGTCCTTTTCATTGCTCAGCAGCATTCCACTGGGATCATTTACTTATTCATTTTTCAGATGATGGATATTTGGGCTGTTTCCAATTTGGGGCTCTATATAAACATTCTTGTACAAGTCCTTCTGTGAACATTTATTTTCATTTTTCTAACGTAAATACTTCGAGTGGATCTGCTGGACCGTATCGTAGATGTTTAATTTCATAAAAACGACCAAACCCATCTCCAAAGAGGTTACACCATTTATGTACCTACCAGCAGCCCCACAATCTCACCGATAATTGATGCTGGCAGATGATTTTAGCCATTCCAACAGATGGTGCCTCGCTGAGATTTTAATTTGTATTGCCCTGGTGAGTTAAGATGCTGAGTGCCTTTCCGCGTGTATCGGTGTATAGGTCTATACATTCCGACACATAGAGTTATGTAATCACAATAAAAACATAGAAAATTTCTACCCCCCTCCCCCAAATTCCCTGGTGCCCTTCAGCTGTCAACTCGCCTCCACCTGTAACGCCAGCAACCACTGATCTCTCTCCATACCATTCTACCTTTTCTGGAACGGCGTATGAATGGAGCCAGGCAAAGGGAGCCTTCGAGTCTGGCCTCTCTTCACTAAGCTCCGTGCGTGGTGAGATTCAGCCATCTCGTACCAGCGTGTTTCTTTTCCTTGCTGAGTAAGTAGTTCGATGAAGTTGCCGATTCATTCACCAGACGAACGACATGTGGGTTTTCGGATTTCAGAAATCATGAACGAAGCCACTGTAAACTCACACACGAGCTGCTATATGAACGTGCTTCCCATTCTTCTAGGGAGTACCTAGAAGTGGGGTTGCTGGGACATACTGTAGCACAGATTTAAGATTTTTTTAAAGTGTAGATTTACAAGAAACTGTCCGACTTCTTTACAAATGGCCGCAACCATGCTGCATTCCCACCGGTGTGGCGCGAGAGCTGTTATCAGGGTCTGTCTGGTTTTGAAGACGTTCTAATAGGTGTGTACTAGTATCTCACTGTTTCTTAATTTTATTTCCCTGATAACTAATGATGGTGAACATCTTTCATGTGCTCAGTTGTCATCTGTATATCTTAAAGCGTCTATTCGAAGCTCTTGTCCGTTTTTTAAAAGTGGGTTGTTTGCATGTTACTGAATTTTAAGAGCTCTTCATATATTCCAGATACAAGTCCTTTATTAGATATATGATTTGCAAACGTTTCCTCCCAGTCTCTGGCTCGTCCTTTCATTGTCTTAACAGTATCCTTGGAAGAACGGAAATTTTAAATTTTAATGAAGTCAGAAATCCATTTTTTTCCTCTTATGGGTTATATTTTTGGTATCTAAGAAATCTTTGCTTATTCCAAGGTCACAAAAACCTTCTCCTGTGTTTACTTCTGGAAGTTGTATAGTCTTCGAATCTAAAGTTAGGTCTCTGATCCATTTTGAGTTAATTTTTTTTGTTTACGGTACAGGGTACGGGTTGAGGTTCCTATTTTTTGCACATGATATCCAACTGTTCCATTACAATTTGTTGAAAAGCCTATCCTTTCTCCATTGAAGCGCCTTCGCTCCTTTGTCAAAAATCGATGGACGACCCACGTAGGGGGCTCTTTCTGGACACTCTACTCCGTCCCATTGATCCGTGTGCCCGTCCTTTTGTGATACCACAGTCTTGATTACTGTAGCTTTATCGGAAGTCCTGAGAATCAGACAATGTCATCCTCCGCCTTTGTTCTTTTTCAAAACTGATTTCGTTTTCCTGGGTCCTTTGCATTTCCATAAAAACTTCACGATCGGCTAGGATGACACTGAATTCCCAGAGTTTAGGGAACACAGACACGTTAACAACGCTGAATCTCTCGATGCTCAGCCCTCCGTTCACGTAGGTCTCTCATTTTTCTCCGCATGTGTCGTAGTTTTCAGTGTAGAAGTCTTACATGGATACGCCTGGTTTTATTGTAAGGTATTTAATGTTTTTGAAGCATTGTAAATGGTGTTGACTTTTTTCATTCATCTTTTGGCTAACATACAGAAATACGATTGACTTGTTTCCTATAGCCTTGTTAAATTCACTTATTCTTTCAGGCAGTATATGTATAAAAACTCACACTCATATCGTTTACACATAAAGGTTGAATTCTAGAGTTAATTTGTCTGAAACACCAAAATCGACCCTTTCATGACTAGTAAGTGTCCAAAATTTCAGGAAGAAAAAACACTTGCAGAAAATTTATTGTAATTGCACGAGTCGAGATGGTAAAATTTCAACCTCAGCGTTTTATTTCCCTTCCTTGTTAGACTCACGTTCTCACAAGGGGTGACGGGAGACGGTTTCACTGCCTGGCAACAGGAGGCCATGGTCAGGCAACGCCGCTGGCCGT
>NW_011908448.1:0-2508 GCF_000151845.1 Pteropus vampyrus
AGAATAGAAGGGAACTTCCTCAATCTGAAAAAGGGCATCTATGAAAAGTATCATACTTACTATTTAAAAACTGAAGTCATTCTCCTGAGATAAAGAGCAAGACGCAATGTCTACTCTCAGTCACTTGTATTCAACATTGTACTGAAGGTTCTAACCAGAGTGATTAGGCAAGAAAAATAAACACAAGGCATCCAGATTGGAAAAGAAAAAAATCTCTTTTGCAGATGACATGATTTTTATATATAAAATCTTCAGAATTTCACGCCAAAAATTATTAGAGCTAATAAACAAATTCTGCAGGGTTGCAGGGCAGATGATCAATATTAAAAGTCAATTGTAATTCTACACATTGGCAATGTACAATTCCAGAATAAAATTAAAAAACAAACAAACAAACAATTCCACTTATTATAACATCAGAGTAAAATACCCAGGAATAAATTTAACAAAAGAAATGTAAACATTATACACTGAAAACTACAAAATTTTATTGAAATAAAGAATGTAAGTAAGTAGAAAGACATCTTATGCCTTATAAATTGGAAGACTTAATGTTGTAAAATTGACTGTACTCCCCAAACTGATCTACAGATTCAGTGCAATCCCTATATGAATTCTAATGGACTTTTTTCTCCCCCAGAAATTGACAAGATTCATGTGGAAATGCAAGGGACCCGGAATAGCCGAAACAATTTGGAAAAAAAGTTAGAAGACTCACATCTCTCAATTTTAAAACTTATGACAAAGTCTTGATTTGCTTTACATTGTTTTTATACTTGGTTTTGTCAGGTTTTTAAATTTTAACCATATTGAAGGTTATACAGTGGTATCTTACTGTAGTTTTAATATGCATTTCCTTAATGAGTCTGGGCACATTTTCTTTTTCTTTTTCTTTTCTATTTTTTTTAGTGCGGTAAGAACACTCAACATGAGTCTACACTCTTAATTTTATAAATATACAATACAGTATTGTTAACTATAGGCACAAGGTTATATAAAAGGTCTCTAGAACTTGTTCATCTTTTATAGTTGAAACTTTATACCCATTGAGCAGAAAGTCGCCATTCTCTCCCCTCCGCCAAAAAAAAAAAGTTGGCAACCACCATTGTACTCTCTGCTTCTAAGAGTTTGGCCAGTTTTAGATATAAAAGTGGAAGCATGTAGTATTTTTCCTGTGACTGGCTTTTTCCACTTAGCATAATGACCTCAACGTTTATCCATCTTGTCACATATGGCATATTTCCTTCTTTTTAAACACTGGATAATATTCTACTGTATGTATATGCCACATTTTCTTTACCTACTCATCTGTTGATGGACATGTAGGTTTTTTTCACATCTTGGCTATCGTGGATAATGCTGCAGTAAACATGGGAATGCAGATGTCCTTTGAGGTCCTGATTTTAATTTTTTGGATAAATACACAGGAGTGGAATTGCTAAATCATATGGTAGTTCCATTTTCAGTTTTCTGAGGAAGCTCAAGATTGTTTTTTGAAGTGGCTGCACCATTGTACATTCCCACCAGAAGTGTCCGAGTATTGCAATTTCCCTACATGTAACTTTTATCTTTTTTTATAATAGCCATTGTAATAGCTCATTGTAGTTTTGATTTGCATTTACTTGATGATTAGCAATGTTGAGCATATTTTCACATGCAAAGAAGATACAGATGCGCACATTTTCATGTTTGTTGGCCATTTTGATATTCATTTTGTTAAGTGCCCATTCAAATATCTTGCCTATTTCTATATTAGGTTGTCTGTCTTTCTCTTAGTTACTGGTAGGAGTTCTTTATATAGTTTGGATATCTGTCTTTTTCAGTTATATGTATTGTTAAAATCTCCCGTTTTGCCTTTTCACACTCATGATGGAATGTTTCGATGAATAGAAGTTCTTATTTTTTCTTTATTTCTTTGTTCTCTTTAATTTATATATGTATTTTTTCAATTATCATCGACATAAAATATTATATTAATTTCAAGTACATAACGTAGTGATTAGACATTTATATAATTTATGAAGCAATCACCCCGATAAATTCAGTACCCATCTGACATCATTCATAGTTATTATAGTACTACTATATTCCCCATGCTATACTCTACATACCCATGACTATTTTGTACCTACCAATTTGTACCTCTTAATTTCCTGCCCCCATCACACATCCCCCTACCTCCTAATCTGACAACCATCAAAATGCTCTCTGTATCAATGAACTTGTTTCTGTTGTTTGTTTGTTTATCCCATTCTCTAGATTCCACATATGACATTTGTCTTTCTCTGTCTTACTCCATTCGGCAAGATTTCATTCTATTTTTTTAGTTGAATAATATTCCATTGTATATATGTACAACCTCTTCTTTATTTATTCATCTATTGATGAACACCCAGGTGGCGTTCATCAATAGATGAATAAATAAAGAAGAGGTTGTACATATATACATGTTGTACATATATACATATCTTGGCTATTGTAAAGCAAGATATGTATATATGTACAACA
>NW_011908449.1:0-1935 GCF_000151845.1 Pteropus vampyrus
CCTGTTGTTGTTTTAACAAGCAAACCAAAAAAATGTCGATGGCTTAACACGCAGTAGTCTATTTCTTGCTCATGTAAATATTTTGGGTTTAGCAGACAGCTCTCTTCTTCATGGTGCATGAGGGACCACACTCCTTCCATATTTTGGTTTTGCTTTTCTTTATGGCCTTGAGATCCTCTGTTTCCAGCTGGCAGAAGTGGAAAGAGAGAGGAAAAATCTTTTCAACTTCTTAAAAGCCCCAGCCTGGAAGAGACACACCTCATTTCCATTCACATTATTTTGGCAAGATCTCTCACGCGGTTACAGACCAGGGCAGGGCTGGTGCTGGTGCGGGGACACTAGTGTGGTCCCTGCCGGGCTGTTGCCTCTGAGTCCAACTATACGAGAGGCAGGGGCAACATGGTATTTACTAAATCAGCCGAGAGAGAAATAGGTTTTAATAAAGAAATAGGATGTGATTAATTCAGTTTTCAGTATGTTAAATTTGAACTGCCTATGAGATATATTAAATAGATACATCACATAGGACTGTGTAATCAGAAGTGGAGAGAATCGTATTTTGAGAAGGAAAAGATTGGCTCCATCTGAGAGTGAAATAGGAACAAGAACTTGTCCCTGGATTCAACAGTATGGTCACTGGTAACCTTGGGGAGAGTAGTGCTGTGTGAATGGAAGCTAGAGCAGAGCGGGTTAAAAACAAATGGTAATTAAGGAACTGGAGGTAGCTATTGTGTTCATAGGTAAGAGTGTAGATAGCTCTTTTGAGAGGTTGTGCTGCAAAAGGGACTAGAGAAATAGGGTGTGAGCTGGAAGGGCACAGGGGTCAGAGGAAGCGGTCTTAGTGCGGGAGCCTCGCAGGCATGTTTGTAAGGTGTTGACGGCCCCGAAGAAAGAGGTAATAGGTAAAGAAGTGAAGTGCTGTGGTGGAACCAGGTAAGGAGACCAGAGCACATGTAAAAGGGTTGGCGTCTTATAGGAGGAGGGACGCTTCATTGAAACAGGAGGAAGGAGGAGAAAATGAATGCAAAAGCAGGCAGTTTGGATACATCTATACCAGGGAATAGTACTCGGCAATAAAAAGGAATGAACTATTGATGCACGTGAATCTGCATAAAATTATGCTGAGTGGATAAAAGCCGATCTCAGGAAATTACATACTATATAATTCTATTTGTAAATAACATTATTGGAATGACAGAATTATAGAAGTAGAGAAGTAATTAGTGGTTGCCAGGATTTAAGGAGGGGGAGGTGGGAGGTAAGTAGGGGTGATTATAAATAGACAACACGAGGGATTCTGTGAGGATGAAATGGTTCTATTACTTACCGTATCTCTGTTATTACCCTGGTTGAGATAATGTACTATAGTTTTGCAAGATGTTACCACTGAGAGAAACTGGGTAAAGGATACCTGAGATCTCTCTGTATGATCTGCATATGAATCTGCACTTGTCTCAAAATAAGAAGTTTTATTTTTAATAGAGAATATAGTCAATAATGTTGTAATAACTATGTATGCTGTCAGTCAGGTGCTAGGCTTATCAGGATGATCACTTTGTAAGTTGTATAAAAGTCTAGTCACTATGTTGTACACCTGAAACTAAAAATCCTGTGTGTTGACTGTAATTGAAAAAGATTTTTAAATTTTAAATGATTTTTTTAAATGCCGCCTTTCCACATCACTAGTTTTAATAAATTTGTTTTTTAATGAAAAGCAGGTAGTTTAATAGATGTGATGGCTTTACTTTTCTCAGTGCATTTTGAGACTTCTGAGTGAGGGTAGGGAGGGTTATATGGGAGCTGAGTAGAGAAAGAAGTTGAATAGTTTTGGAGAACAGGAAGGATTTCTTGGAGGCGTTGATAGCCCATTTAAGGTCTGAGACTGTGAACTGAGAGTGAAGTTTGTCTTCATATTTGCAGAAAGCATCAGAAAAA
>NW_011908450.1:0-1678 GCF_000151845.1 Pteropus vampyrus
AGATTCGTTTATCCTTCAGAAAATCCATATTATGCTAATCTACTATTACACTTGTACCCATATGAAATAACATGTATGCAAGCTTATTCACTGTGGCATTATCTAATTTTTTTTTTTTCAAAAAATCCAATCCAGCAACTAGCAACTGGTAAAATAACTGGTAAAATTGCTATGGTATACCCAAGCAATTCAACATTAGTTGGCTATTTTTAAAAAATCAAGATCTCTAGACTTACCAGGGGGATTACTTTGTAAATTATATAACGTCTAACCACTATGCTCTACACCTGAAACTAGTATAAAATAATATTGCATGTCAACTCTAATTAAAAAATAAAAATTAAAAAATCAGGATTTCTATATACTAATATAGAGTGATCTCTATGATATAATTTAAATGAAATAAGGTAAAGTGCAAAAAGTTAAAAGGTAGTACACTATCTTTTGGGAAAGGTAGGAAATAAAAAATATATATTCTTGTTGGCTTGTATTTATATGCAGGAACACTAGAAGGATACATAAGTAGCTAAAAATAACTACATATGGGATGAGTAGGAACAGAGTGGATGGAGATGGGGTAACAGGAAGAATTCTCAGTGTTACTTTTACACATATATGATTGTATCATCTATTCAATGAAATAAAACACAAAAAATCAATGGATGATGAAAAAAAAAAAGCAGTGACATAGTGGCAGCATAGACTTTCCAGTTAATTGGACTTATCACCCATAAACTCTCCCAACGGTTTCAATATCTATAAAAGTTAAAAGCAAATAGAGAAGTAGGAATGGCCTCCATACCTTTTGGTCCAGGTAGCCCATCCAATCCTGTGTGTCCTGGAGGACCTGGAGGTCCTGAGAAACCACGATCTCCTTTTGGACCAAGTGTTCCTTTGAAACCTGGGAGTCCTGGAAGACCAGGTGGCCCAGGTAACCCAAATCCTGGTTCTCCCTTGAGCATACACATGACAAAACACAACAAAAACTCTTTGTTAGTGTTGACTGTTTATCATTGAGAATATTAAGCACAAAATACAAGGCAATGATATTCCCTCCCCATGGGTGAGGAAGTAGGGTAATTAAATGAAAAGTATTGGTATGTTGAAGAGAACATCTAGAAGGATGGGAAGCAGGGCTTAGTAAGATAAATTAAATGATTTGGACTGGTTTCAGGACAAGAAGGAGATAACTGAGAGAACATGAGATTAAAGAACATAGTGAGGAAATGTGATTATAGATTGAGTATTAGATGATTATATTTAGTTTGACTAAGGATGATAATGGCATTGTGGTTTTGTATAAAATGTACACTTACTTAGAGATGAATACTGAAGTTTTTATAGATGAAATGACACAATTCTTAGATTTGGGTTAGAATACTTCATCAAAGGAAAAAGGAATGGATAAGCAAATATGATGAAATCTTGATAATTTGGAATCTGAGTGATGGATATATGAAAAAGTTCGTTGTAATATTCCTTTTTCTTTTGTGTTCATTTGAAAAAGTTCATAATATAATAAAAACAATCAATAAAGAAGTAGTTTCTCATGACAGTTGGGGCCATGATCAATTGTTCTTCCCATGGAAAGGAAGTAGTAATGATGAAAACACAGGAAGTTTAAATTAAGCACAGAGAAAATATAGGGACAATCAGGATACCATAGCAGTTTTCTGAC
>NW_011908451.1:0-2234 GCF_000151845.1 Pteropus vampyrus
ATAAATTGATGGATGCATATGAAAGATGCCTTATTTGCTACAAACTGATAAATACGTGTGGGATATTAGAAAGAGCAGATTAGGGAGAGGAAGACAAGGTTCAAGTTCCGGTTCCCCCACCCCAAGTCACCAAGTTTGTAAAATGGCACTTCCATTGCATGAATCTAGGTAGAAAACTCTATAGGAAAGCAGTTGCAAAGCAGGGAAGTCTATAATATATTTCAGTAAAATCACACTGCAACACCTCCCTAGTTGCTTTTGCACAAAGGACAATTGTTTACAATTGACCTTTGCCATTTTCTCCCTAAGTAGGCTCCTTGTTTAGTTTAGAACAGTGAATATCCTCGAACTGAATTCTAATTTTGCTTTTATTTTTTGGTAGCAGTGCAAATTAAAGACAACTTTTGAAACCTCTGAATCTAAAGCTGAACAATTTTCTGGCGCTCTCGTTTAAAATAAATAATAAAATGAGGCTGTCTTTAAATTCTGCCTTGAAAACTCCCTCGCCCAATGGAGTTTCCATTTCGGTTCTCACATACAGCCCTCATTTACTGCGTGCCAGGGCACCAGGGGCCCTAAGATCCTGTCCCTGAGGAGCTCAGACAAAACCTGTTCTAACTTTACATTGTGCCTCTTTTTGAAGAGCTTAATTGTGCCTTTGTCTGGAGGAACACTTAACAGTTTAAGAGTCACAGTTCAGACTGAAGGAGTTTTTAAGTAACCATTTGGCTGACAGTTGAAATACATTTCGTGACCGAGAACTCTGCCTCAGGGGCCAGTCCACTGCTTTCCGGAGCAGGCTGATGGCTTTGAAATATCTCCCTCATAATGGGCGAGAAACTTCTTCGCCATAACCGCCATTTACTGGTCTCAGTTGCCCTCACAGACAAGTTTAATCCCTCGTCTAAGAGTGCTGGAAGAAGGCTATGGTGGCCTCCCCTCCCCCACAATTCTCATCTTCAGGTTGTATGACCTCAGTTATGTCTCTCACACCACAATCTCTAAACTCTCCTCCTTTACCCAGGCTGTCGCCCACTCTGGACGTGCCCAGCCTCGTCAACATTCCTCAAAGTGTGTGGCCCAAAAGTAAATCTCCAAGGACGGCAGATTAGACCCTATATCTTTTCAATAATGTTTTTTTTATAATTACCTTTCATTCCCATCGAACTTATGCAGGTGCCTTTTTGTCGCTCATTCAAGTGGAGCCGGCATGGTTAACCACCCTATTAAATTGCACCTCTCAACTAATTTGGACAGTCTCAGTATCTTCTCACCAGGGAGTGGGCGGGCACACAAACCCATGCAGACACTGAGCCCACTGGGCTGGAAAGAGGACTGCAAAGGAGCAGATTACATCTATGGACAATGACTGTGTACTGACCTATTGTTATGATCTCACGCTTTTAAGTTTTGTAAAATTTAACATTAATAAGTTTGCAGCAGACTACATACATTTCTGCTTTACTGTCAACTTGTACATATCTACCTGCTTCTACTGGGTTAAGTTGTGGAGTAGAGATAACTTTTTCCCCTTGGTAAGGGTAACTTTAAGATCAAACCTGGCCCATAAGCAACACAGGTGATCAGTGAACCAGTGCCTCTTGCATCATACAGGCAAAAACTGCTTGGGATCTAGAGGTAAACACTGTATTGTAGGGGTTCAGAACGAATCACCCTGAGGTGTGCCTCTGTGGTATGTGGATTAATTTTGAGCTAAAGGCAACCAAGACTCTTTGGGCTCAAGAGGAACTTCTGCCCCCTCCTTGACTAACTAGAAGAACTTAAATTAGGGGCCTTGCCCATAATAAGAGGTTATTGGAGATGACTTTTCGTGGTCGATCTACAGGACAGGACAAACTTGTAATTACCGAACATCTGTTCATTTTATCATCCTGCAAATGAACTTCCTCCCCACTGAAGCCCCAAGGTGCCTTACCTCATCCTTAGCTCAGAATGTCATAAGAGCCTCATTTTCCCTTTATGTCTCTGAATCTCTTATGCATGTGGGGTCTCTGACTCTCTTGTGTATGTGGTGTTCCCAAACGTATGCATGTAATTAAATTTGGTTATTTTCTCTGCCTCATGTAGCTCAAACCGGTGAAAGAGCCTTGAAGAGTAGAGGAAAGTTTCTTTTTCCCCACAGCAGCAGTCCCAAACTTTTTTGGCACCAGGGACTGAAGCTCCTATGAGAATCTAATGCCTGATTATCTGATTATCTGAGGTGGATCTGAGGC
>NW_011908452.1:0-1518 GCF_000151845.1 Pteropus vampyrus
AGGCTTTAGCGTTTAAATTGTGTGTGTGTGTGTGTGTGTGTGTGTGTGTGTGTATTAGATGCTTTTTATTTGCTGATTCTGAATTGTGAACTTGTCTGCTCACAAAAATTGATTTGTAACCCCCAAGTCCATACTTGAAGAGCTTTTGAAGTGGCAAAAATTTTGTGTGGTGCCTGGTTCCTGTTCCCAGCTGAGGCTAAGCAAGACTATGGTATACCTTCCCCTTTCAGCTCCCATGCTGTAAACAAATGTCCTTCTCATGATCTATTTAGTGCCACATTTTTTGCAATTTCGTCCTTCTTGTTGGTGATTTTGCTGTTTAAAAATGCTCTCCAAGCCTGAAGTGCTATCTAGTATACCTAAGTGCAAGAAGTGTAATGTGCCTTATGAAGAAAACAATGTATGTTAGATAAACTTAGTGCAGACATTAGTTATAGTGCTACTGGCCTTGAGTCCAATGTTAATGAATCAACTATAAATATATGTAGACATGATACACACACATATATTTCAACAAGAAAAAAGGGCAGCTTACTGAATGAGAGAAGATATTTGCAAATGCTGTATATAATATGGGGTTAAAATAAAAAATATATAAAGAACTCATAAAACTCAACATCAAAAACCAAAGAATTAAATTTTAAAAAATGGAACTGAATAGATATTTCTCAAAAGACAACATACAGATGGCCAACAGACACATGAAAAGATGCTCAACATCACTAATCATTAGGGAAATTCGAATCAAAACCACAGTGAAGAGTGATGTCAGAAACATGGCGGAGTGAGAGATGTCCCCACATATCTCCCCTTAAAACAACAATAAGGTGAACTCAACAAAAACACACAAAATGCACATCAGCACATCTGAGCATGGGATCTGCGCATAAGAACTACCACAGGTCAGAAACCCAGGAATTAGGCGGTAGACTAGGAGAAACAAAGAAGCTGCCTCTCATAGCCAGAGCTTCCTATAGGACGAGGGGAAAGAGGAAAAGGTTCAGCGAGTTCCCTGAACAGCCCTACCTGTGGACGGCCAGCCAGGGGCAGTGCCCAGGCATCATGGCTGAAAGCAGAAGTAGAGACAGCAGAATAGCAGGGACGGCAGAGAACAATAGTTATTACCAGCTGCAGTTGTAAAACACCAGGCTGAGCCACAGCCCCCATCCCCTAACCTAGAGGGCTCCTCCCCCAATATCCTCCAAGACTGAACACCACAGAGCCCAGGGAAATCTGAGCAAATGCTACCAAACCCATTGCTAACATCGATAGGGACTGAGACTGAGGGTAGTGAAAGTGATTGAATATCTATAAGGAAAAAAAAGGCATTATTAAGACATATAAAGCAGAGATCCAAGAGGCTTAGAACCCACCTTCTGGAAACCAAAAGAAAAACACCTTCTTTACAACAGACTAGGGACCATTATATCATAAATCTGTTTTTCTGGGGAGGAAAAAAAAAAAAAACAGAATACACTCCCATTAATGCCCAGGTGGAGAATTAGTCCATTAAACACC
>NW_011908453.1:0-1443 GCF_000151845.1 Pteropus vampyrus
ACACACACACACACACACACACACACACACACACACACACACACACACACACGATACACTGTCTTACACTCTGATCATGAATGTACATGTCTTATTTCCCAACTTGCACAAGAAATTCTCAGGGAAAAGATTATACCTCACACACTGGCTGCCTTCAAGCCCGGGTTTGTGCTCATAGCTCAGCAAGATTTCTTGGTTTAAATTGACACATATTAGGATAGCTATCATTGTCTTTGAATCTCTCTCTCCCTCTTTCTTTCTCTTGTTTTCAGGTTTTGGACAATATATCTAGGTGCCTTGGGAGAATCAGCCATCAGCTATAGGATCATAATCGGTAGAAGACTGGGCAGGGGAGTCTTCTCAAGGACCCGCTGACATTTCTATTGCATTGGTTCGGTAAATCTGACCAGTTTTGCTGAAGCATGAGTAAGTCTCTGACCCTCCCCGCATCTCCATGTCAGCCCTGGGGGAGCTGCAAATGAGGGTAAACCTGAAAGGCAGCAAGAAATGCTGCTCCTCCCCAGAGCACTTCCGTGCAACACAGATTGCCAGGACAAAGGCCACGCCTGCGGCACCTCCAGATGGTAAGGGTCTTGACCTGTTCCCATCATCCCCTGCAGACAGCCTGCACCAGCTCTTTTACCTGCTGCAAAAGGGGACATGTGCAGGGCAGGTGTGTCTTTTCTCCTTGGCTTTTTCTGTTCCAGGTCAGTGTTATGGAGGGCTGGACTCATTCTGCCCTTTGGATGTCTCTCTTGGACCTCATATCTTTTAATTAAGTGTTCTGAAAGCACACCTGCATAGTTCGGGGAACAAAGGGAGAAACAGAGTCAAAAACATATCCTCATACACAAGGAATGTATGTTCATATTTGCACGTATACGGTCACCAATAAATCTTTTCAAATTATTTTAATAAAAGCAGTTAAAAAAACAAAAACAAGGGTTAGTAGCTATTGAGGCTACACCAGAGAACATTTTCTTTGTGAGGTTTTTACACGCCTGGTTTGAATTTACTACTACTACCAGCATCCTGTGTCTGAGGAAGGTGAAGCAAAGAAATGAGCCCGAGGCAACGCAGCTCTGAGGTGTCGGAAATGGAGCCCAGGTCCGTCTGCCTCCAAAGTCCGTCTGGTCAGAGAGACGGATTATTTGCTGCTCTGCGAGCCATGCCCCTCACTCTTCAATGACTTAATTAGTTGCCTACCTCTACCTGCCTGGCGTTTCACCTCTCTTCTACCTGTGAAAATTTTCATCGTTGTTTATAAACTCTCTGAAAACAGGCTTCTCTATAAATTTTCCACAATTCACTGACCAGACAAAGCTTCCAGGGCCTTTAACTAAGGGCATCCGTCATGACGTTACGTCCTAATGTATATTTCAGCTATTTCTGTGCTTACATTATTTATTTATTTAAAATTAAATTTATTGGGATAACATTGGT
>NW_011908454.1:0-1326 GCF_000151845.1 Pteropus vampyrus
TAAGAAAATAGATAATGTAACTGACTGATTTTAAATTGATAATGTTTTTCTATTTAAAGTTATTCTGCCTTTTTTTCTTGGTTTCAATAGCATTTTGATTCTGAGTTTATATATCACATATTTCAAAAGTTTCCAATTTCCAGTTTTAAACAGCTTTATATTTTAAGGTGTTTTTAAGAA
Organism: Pteropus vampyrus; assembly: GCF_000151845.1. Classification (NCBI taxonomy): domain Eukaryota; kingdom Metazoa; phylum Chordata; class Mammalia; order Chiroptera; family Pteropodidae; genus Pteropus; species Pteropus vampyrus. The sequence goes on from NW_011908454.1 coordinate 181, forward strand.
GATTATATTTTTTACATTCAAAAATAGATATGACTATTTACAATCATATATGTAATTTATATATAACATTTAATATATGAAACATATCTAAATACTCATGCAGATTTTTACATAGTGTAATTTGCATATACAAAAATTTGCATGCAATATATATGTATGTTTGTGTGTATAAGCAGCTCTTAAATATTTATGCAATATTTATTCACTGTATTTTGAATGATATTCAAACCAAGTATGGATATGTGACTCTAAAGAGGCCAATCAACAGGTCAATCAGAATATTGCCTGCCTTTGGTCTTTAGTTCAGATTTGGCACATGTTCCAATTTGATCCAATTAAAATAAACCATTGAATTCTACCTCAAATACACATTTCCTTCTCAGCTTAAAGCAGAGAGGATATAATCATTTTGAGCCCACAGGGAGCCGAGAATGCAGTTAACAGAAATGAGGGCGGAGAGAATGAGAGAAGCCAGGTCCTTATTATGCCCATTGAACCAGAAGCCAGATACACCCTGGTCTTTTCAGTTACATAAGCCAAAAAAAGAAACCTATGTGAGTTGAGTTTCTGCCATTTACATCCCAAATATCCCTAAGTGATTAAACAACAACAACAACAACAACAAACAAGCATACCTTTGATAGCATCTAAACAGAAGTTAATAGTATGTTTGTTAATGTTCATCATATCTGATTCACATACACATATGTATCCAATTGCTTTTTTCAAAATGATCCTATCTATTTTAGTAGCTACTAAAATGTCTGGGCTTCATTTTAGCAAGTTATTCATGGAATTGTTTAGATGAGCACTAATGCTATGGAAATATAGATAGATTCAAAGCACTATTGATTGTAAGGTACATAATGATTTTTATATATTTCTAAAATAAATCAGGCAATTTTCAGGGTAAAATCCACTGATTTTAGATAAATTTCACATTCAGAAATGTTAATAAACATTCGATGATATTCTCATTCTTTTAAAATTCATGTAAAATATTTTCTCTTTCAAACTTAATCATACATAAATTGTATTGGGGATTTTGAGAACTATAAACTGAAGATGTTTGTGGAGAATTTGGCCAATTGTTTACATAATTGTATAAATTTTGGCTAGACAAAAGTGACATTATATGATTCCAAG
>NW_011908455.1:0-2367 GCF_000151845.1 Pteropus vampyrus
GGAGCTAGAGGGGAGCACCTAGGTGGTGGCCCTGCCTTTTTGGAGAAATGGCATGTATACTCCATCTAATCAAAGGCCACACAGACCCTTTATCAGTGGCCTTTGAGACTCCTCAATAGGCCCATCCTGACCTCTTCTCTGTCAAAACTGGTCTCCCCTAAGAGAGGGGAATCTTGGAAGCAGATGAGCTTGGGCAGCTCTGCCATTTTTAGGCCATGTGACTTGAACAAATCCCTTCACCTCTCTGAACCTCAGTTTCCTCATCTGTGAAATGGGATAACCACAAGACCTCACTAAAAAAAATGATTTCTCAACCTCAGCACTACGGCCATTTGGGCAGGATAATTCTACCCACCCGATGCCAGTAGCAGCACCCTTCCCGCCCACCCCAGTTCCAAAAATGTCTTCGGATACTGTCAAGTGGCCCTGGTGGCAAAATCAGTTGAGAACCACCCGTGTCGAGTTTCATCTCATGACAATTGCATGTGACAATAATGACAGCCACTAACATTGATGTGCATTCATTCACTCTGTGCCCGGCACTGTTCTAAGCACCTGAAGTGAAATGCCTCATTTAATCCTCTCAACACCTTATGAGGAAGGTGCTGTGATTATCCTCATTTTCCAGATAGGGAGATGGAGGCCCAGAGTCACACATGTAGAAAGTACACTGCCAGGATTCGAGCAGCCACTCTGGGCCCAGAGTCCATGCTTTGAGCTGCTCTGCTGGCATGCTGTGAGGATGGAGGGTCCCCCCACCCCTGCCCCAACCGCCTTGTCTCCTTTGCCCCACCCACCACCAGGTACAAGGACAGAGCCCACGCCTCTGACAGAGGGACACCACTCTTGTGATGCTGTCTCAGCTTCCGGAATATCCTTCTTGCTTTTCTCAGTCTTAACCAAGCCATTTTTGTCAATCATGCAGCAGGCCTTCCTTGACCTACCCCTCACATGCTGCACCTCAACACTGGCTTTGCAAGAGGGGCACCCTTCTGGGGATGGGGCAGGGCCCAGGGTCTGTTAGCTGAGTCTTTGCAGCCTGGCAGTGAGCTGTTGCAGCTCTGCACAGCAGGGGCTGTACTGGGAGGATGGGAAGGTGGGCCTGTGTGTCTTCTGCCCTGGGGCGAGGGGAGGGGGCTGGGAGGGGTTTGAAAGGAGGGAAAGAGCAGAAGAGGAAGAGGGAGGACAGGATAAAGGATGAAGGCGACAGAGCTGGAAGAAGAGAGAGATCGAAAAGAAAAGAGGGCCTGCGGAAAAGAGACAGACAGAAAGCTAGTTGGAGGAAAGACATGCACGTGGAGACAGGTAGAGAAAGAAAGGGAGGCGAGGGAGACAGAGAGGGAGGGAGACCTACAGAGACAGAAAAAGAGAGAAGGAAAGAGGGAAGCAGTAAAGCCGGAGGGAAATATACACCCAGGAGGGGAAGTAAGAGAGAGAGATCAGTAGAGAGACAGAGACCAGACAGGGAGCCCAAAGTGAACAAGGCAGAAAGGCAGGGAGGGGAGCCGACCAGCTGAGCATTACTGTGTGCTAAGCTTTGTGCGCGTCACTACGACTAGGCTCTCACTGAACGCAGAGGTTGCTGGTGGGATTGGGGCCACTGTGCCTCTATGAGCTTGTGGGGCTCGGAGCAGACGTCGGGCCGAGGTCCATGCCTGTGGGTGAGGAGCCATGCTGATGTTGCTGGCCTCCTTGCTGGCCTTGCCACTTGCAGCTCTAGAGGAACAAGGGACACTAAACTCTTTCTTGGAAACTGGTCAAGAAGAGTATGTGATCAGGTGCCATCTCTGGGACTAGGAGGCCTGGGTGCCCCAGAGTTACACTCAGTGATCGGTTGCTATGGCAACCACTCCCAATGAATCACACTTCTCAGACTCTTTGTCTTGGGTCATCCCCTCCCACACCGATTCTGGTCTCGGGCCATGTAACTTGCTTTGATCAATGGGACATCAGCAGTGTGACAAAAGCAGAGGCCTGATAAACTCTTGTGTGCTGGGGCCTGTCCTCTTGGAACCCTGAGACCACCACGCTGTGATCAGAAGCCCAGGATGAAAGGCCATGGAGGGAGAGGCCCAGTCATGCTAGCTGTCCCAGCTGACCTGCTAGCTGACTGTTGCCACATGAGTTAGCCCAACAAATCTACAGAACTATGACAAATAATAAATCACTGCTGTTTTAAGCCACCATGTTTTGGGGTAGTTAGTTATATAGCAGTGGGTAGCTGATAGAGAAATTGAGTTCTTTGGCCTGTTCCTCTCCTGGGTGCACTCATGCAGCTGCTGGAGGGTCAGCTGTCTCAGAAGGCCCAAGGTGGCTTCCTGCACATGTCTGGCAGTTGACCCTGGCTGTCGGCCAGACCTTCTCTCA
>NW_011908456.1:0-1626 GCF_000151845.1 Pteropus vampyrus
TCCATCCTGCCGCACCTGGCCCAGCCCAGCCTCATGATCGACTTCCTCACCCGCGCCTACGATGTCGGTGCGCACGTCGGGGGAGTCGGGGTGGGGGCCCGAGCCGTGCAGGGCGGAGGTGGGCGGGCCTGTGGGCAGGTGGCTCTGGTGACCTGCCGTGTGGCCTCCAGCCCTGCGGGGCTCGTCCACGGGGTGAGGGTGGGGGTTCAGGTCAGGCTGGGCTCCATAGCTGTCTGTCTGTTGGCAGGGGGGGCCATCAGCCTCTTGGCCTTGAACGGACTTTTCATTCTGATTCACAAGCACAATCTGTGAGTGTCAACTCGGGGGCGTGCGGGCCTCTCCACTGCCCCCTCCCTGACTGACCAGGTCTCTGCTCTGCCCAGGGGAGGGTGCTGAGCCGATGGGGCTGTGGTTCCCTGGGACCCTGGCCAGTTTGCTGCTCCTTGCTTCCACCCCCGAGTGTGTATCCCCTTACTTGGTCCTGCACCCCAGGGAGTATCCCGACTTCTACCGGAAGCTCTATGGCCTCCTGGACCCCTCCGTCTTCCACGTCAAGTACCGGGCTCGCTTTTTCCACCTGGCTGATCTCTTCCTGTCGTCCTCGTGAGTGCCCGGGATGCAGCAGGGTCCCCGCCCCCAGGGGGCTGCAGTCCAGGGCCGGGAAGGGGCTGCTGTGTGAGCTGTGGTGTCTCACTCCTGCCTTCCTGCCCAGCCATCTGCCCGCCTACCTGGTGGCTGCCTTTGCCAAGCGCCTGTCCCGCCTGGCCCTGACGGCGCCCCCCGAGGCCCTGCTCATGGTCCTGCCCTTCATCTGCAACCTGCTTCGCAGACACCCAGCCTGCCGCGTCCTCGTGCACCGGCCGCAGGGCCCTGGTGAGTCGTCGGGGCCCTGGGAGGCTGGTCTCGGGCTGGTGTGTAGGGCAGGTGGCAGACCAGGGCTGGGTCTTGTCCCCAGAGCTGGATGCCGACCCCTACGACCCCAGTGAGGAGGACCCAGCCAAGAGCCGAGCCCTGGAGAGCTCCCTCTGGGAGCTGCAGGTGAGCGCACTGGGGCCGCCGTGAGTCCGGCACACCGCGTGCCCCGCCTCTGCGGACTCCCTGAGCTGCCGGCTCTGGTCCCTCCCAGAAACTCCAGAATCCCGGGTCCCAGCCCCAGCACCCCAGTGACCTCGGGCAGCCCAGGCTTGCGTCTGTAGTCCCTCTCTGCCTCTCGCGAGGGCTGCTGGGAGGTGAGACTCTGCCCGTGGGGTGTGGTGACAGCCACGTGCTCCCGCCAGGCCCTCCAGCAGCATTACCATCCTGAGGTGTCTCAAGCCGCCAGCGTCATCAACCAGGCACTGTCTGTGCCCGAGGTCAGCATCGCGCCACTGCTGGAGCTCACCGCGTTCGAGGTGAGGGCGCGGCGGGGTACAGTGGCTCGGGGTGGGGCACAGGGTCCTCAGGGTGCCGGAGCGTCTGCCCGTCTGCTCCTTGCAGATCTTCGAGCGGGACCTGAAGAAGAAAGGGCCCGAGACGGTGCCGCTGGAGTTCGTCCCAGCCCAGGGGCTGCTGGGCCGGCCAGCTGACCTCTGTGCCCAGCACTTCGCGCTCAGCTGACCCATGGGGACCCACCCCCCACCCCCAATA
>NW_011908457.1:0-4079 GCF_000151845.1 Pteropus vampyrus
AATGACATTTGTTATTATTTTTAGGCAACATAATCAGACCCTGAGAAAAATCAACATAAACTACAATTTCAATAGAAATGTCCTGAGAAGTAAAATTAGCTGTCCATACGTGTGAAAAGAGAGCAAAAGTTCAGACTAAAATAAAGCAAACTTCTTTTCATCTCTATGCTTTGCACTTAAAATTTACTAAGGTAATTAAAATCAAGAGTAGGTAGTATAAGGATCAGAACTGACAATGCGCAAACAACTACTGATGTGGAGAAGAAATTTGAAACATTTATCCAGAATTCAGAGGAAGAAGGCTACAGATTTGAAAGTATGGGACAGAAGATAATAGAAAGAATAATAAACTAGATGTGGTTAAAACAGAACTGAGAATACAGAGCATTCATAGAGTGAATTAAAGAAAACCCACAGCTTTATGCACATTGACACAATTTTGAAATTAAAATTCTACAGAAGTTATCCTACAAGTATACATAGTGGAAAAGATAATTAGGAATAACCAACTTTCAGATTTTGCATTTGAACAATAAATATCAGAAGAAAATCATGCAACTTTTGTAGAGGAAAATTTTCTGACACAAGAAATTTATTTCCACATAAGTTTTCATTTATGAAAGCAAGAGAAAGGTGTCTTCAGCTATTTTAGTGGCCAGAAACTGGAAAAAATGAAATATCCTTCACGACATTAATCAAAGTGTCCCCCAGGTAACAATATAATAAATCAAAAGAAGAAATCCAAAGATTAAAATGTTTGTATCCAGGAACTGCCAAGGAAAAAAAAAATTGGTTAAATAGAAAATTATGTAAATAATTTTAATATGATTAGAAATGGTTTCATTGTAAGAAGAGGCTCTTATTTTTAAATAAGAACTTATTTTAAAATTTAAAATTATTTTTTCAGTTAAATTTTACATACAATTAAAATCAGACATTAATAATGAGTTCTAATAAATATAGAAACCTGTCAAACTCCTGCTCCAAGTATTATAAAGATTTTATCCTGCCAGAAATTACTCTTGTGCATTTTTAAGAATCCTAACCCCTTACAGTCAAATTTCTAATTTCTACCATAATAGATAAGTCTTGCCAGTTCTTGAATTACATGTAAATGGAATTATACATTAGGAATTTCTTTTGTTTCTGTACAATTCATGCATGCTTTTGAATGTTTTATCTTTATTTATAAGTAGAAATTCATTATATTAATATAACAAAATAATTTGTCCCTTTCTATCGTTGGTGAACATTTTGTCTTTATTCCATTTTCAGTTATCATCAATAAAGAGTGTTTAACATCCTCACCAAATTTTGGTAATGCAGATTATGTTTCGTTTTTAAAATTTTAGCCACTCTTGTAAAATGGGTTTTAATTTATTTCTCTAATAACTATTGATGTTGGTTGTCTTTTCATATGCTTATAGGGCATTCATATATATTCTTTTTTAGTCTCTTTATCTTGAACATATTTCTATTAAGTTGCTAATGTTTTGTCACTGATTTGTAAAAGATACATCTTTTTCAGATATATGTATTGCAGCTATATCCTTGTACTCCACAGGTTACATTTCATTTTTTTTTTTTTGATAGTGTCTCTCGTGAAGCAGTTTTTAATTTTGATAAAATACAACGAATATATTTTCTTTTCTTTTGTGATTTTCTTTTAATGTCTTAACCAAAAAATTGTTGTTTACCACATGGTCATAAAAATAGTGTCAGATATTTTCTCTTAGATGCTTTATAGTTTTTACTTTTCATTCAGGTCTTAATTAATTATTAAAGTCATTAATTTTTTAAGATATTTATTTCTTTTGTTAATAATAATGTTGAAAAGACCATACTTTCCACCTTTGCATTGCCCTGATGCATGTTAGGTTTATTCATTGCTTGATAAAGTATTTTTGGTCGTAGATCCTGGATCTTCATCACATCGAATATTTTGTGCCAAGCCCTTCTGTCCTGCATACTTTCTTTTGAGAAATCAGCTGCCAGTCTTATGGGTGTTCCCCTGTAGGTAACTATCTGTTTTTCTCTTACTGGTTTTTAATTTTTTAATTTTTATTTATTTTTTTAGGTGAGGCAACCCTTGGTTGACCTCACAGATTGCAAGGACCTTGTCAGCTTACAATTCCTTATTTTTTAGTTTTTATGTCTACATCACCTGGTCTTCCTAGGTGGTCTCCCATCTAAGTACTTAGCTTCCAAGATCAGACAGGATTGGGCAGGTTCAGGGTGGCTTGGCCATAGACTCTCTCAGATTTGTGAAGCAGGTGTCCAGTGGCACAGTTCAGGAAGGGGTTCAGCTGCAGACCAATCTTAGCCCAAGCCTCTACCCCTCTGGAACCACCTGTTAAGATTCAGCAAGCAATCCACAGATGCTGTGCTTATAGTTGCCTCAAAAGGCCACACCAGAAACCGAGGCCAGCTGCCACCAGTGCGAGCCTAGGCGCTGCTCAACAGAGAGCACCTGACTAGCTGAGGATACACCTGAATGTGGTTTGGATGGGGTCTCGAGTTGGGGGAGGTGGGGTTTCAGGGAATCCTCTGGGTGTAGCAACCTCTGTTATCCAGTTTGATGATATCTTGGCTATGGTGGAGCTGTGTCCATGCACTGTGATGGGGGAGGGCTCAGCAGGGAACAATTAATACCACCAACACTTCTGTACAGAGCGAGTTTCGCTTCAGCCCTCACTCTGACAATGTCTCCCTGTAAGCCCCTGGTGCCCTCTGTATGCAGCCGAATTGGCACTGGTACTCAGAACCAGCAGGTCCATCACCACGAAAATCCGCTCATGGTTGCAGTCCCTTTAAATGACTTCTGCTGCTACCAGTGCCTCCATTTCACTCAGCAGCTCAGGACCCAGCAGCCCCGCATCCTTGCCTCGTCCCACTTTCTGCCATTTCAGGGTGCTTTCTTAGATTTCTTCCTAGTTGTATGGCTTGTTTATTTAGATCCCAGGTGATTTTTTCCTTGCTGCTGCTCCTTGTTTCCATCACAACCTTGATTTGGTCGCCAGAGGGATGAACAGGGCCTATATCATCTACGCCATTTTTTTTTTCTCCCCTCCTGATCATTGTAGTTTTATAAAAAGTCTTAGAATCAAGCAAGGTCCTATAACCACATGTGTTATGTTTCTACAGAAAGTACTTTGGAAATTTGATAGGGATTATCTTGAATCCATAGACCAGTTTGTGTAGAATTGGCATATTAATAGTATACTTTCTTCCAATTCATGAAGATGTTCTATTTTGTATATTTATTTTGGTTTTCTTTAATTTCCCTTAGCAATGTTTTGTAGTTTGTGCATGTATGTGTGTTAAAGGTAGACATATAGTAAACATATTTTGTTTCTTTTTAAATTTATTCTTATATATTTTTATTTTGAAGCTCTTGTAAATGGTATTCTAACATTTGATGGTTTTTAGAATATAGACATGCAATTGGCCCTTAAAATTTTCACTTTTATTTTACTTTATTTATTTATTTATTTTGTAATTTCATCAGGATCTTCTGGGAATATAGACACACCATTTGTGAAAATAAATAATTTTAATTTTATTTCTCAACACTTCACTCTTTAAACATTTTTTATTACCTTATTGAGATAAAACTTCCATTATGATGTCAAATATAAGTAGTGAGAGTAGATATTCCAGTCTCGTCGCCAACTTTAAGGAGAACACAGTCATTGTTATTTATATTAGCTTCAGTTTTTGTCAAGTCCCTTTTTCAGATTGATGGACTTCATTTTTATTATGTATTAATTTTATCATTGCTGAAATTAATTTTCATCAGAAATATTTGCTGGATTTTGTTAAAGATTCTGTATCTGGTAGTATGATTAGGTTTTTTCTCTTTTATTTTGTTAATGTTGTGAATTACATTGATTAATTTTTGAACATCCATCCCATAAATAAAACCCATCTGATCATTATATATCATGAATGGGACCACATTCCTAGTTTATCTCTACACTCTGAGCCACTTTTTCCTAAGGTACAAAAGATAATTTTATCTGATTGATGATTTTGAAATGAAAACAGTTGAATTGTTCAACCTTTTTTTCCCCCCAATG
>NW_011908458.1:0-1958 GCF_000151845.1 Pteropus vampyrus
GAGACCACCTAGGAAGACCAGGTGCTGTAGGCATAAAGAATAATAATAATAATAAACCAGAAAGAAAATATAAGTTCAAACTAAATTTTAAAATGTACTCTCTGTTGTAGTGTTATTTGGTTAATAATATAAGTGGGTTATATTTTTTTAAATGGACAGTATCAAGCTCATGATAGCTGTGTTGATTGGAAGACGGATTTGTTTTTTAACTGTATAATTTTGTTACTCTGATTTTTGAGGTTTAAAAAAATTCTTATCTACTAGGAAATGGATGGAGGTAGGTCTCATTGAAATTCTAACATTCAAAATTACTTATGCAATATTGCAAGAATTGCCTTGTGGTGTTGGGGGGATTGATGAATTGGATACTGGGAACTGAGCTACACACTATTGAAGATAAAAGACACCTAAGGCCTGGCTCCGACTCTTGAGGAATGTACAACCTTTTTGGGAGTCTAGAAAAATGCTAGGTTTCAACTTAGTAATGAAGTCAGTAAATGTAAAAGAACTAAGAACTTTCCCTGGGCCGGATTGCACTGGGAAGGCTTTGTGAAAAACTGAGAACTTCAGCTACCTTTGAATAGAGTGGTTTACATTTGTGTTGCCATACAAAGGAGGGCCGGAAGGCATTTCGGCTAGCGCGATCACAGAATAGTAAACATTACAAAGGATCTGGTATTTAGATATGCTATGTATCAAAATCAAAAGTCCAGCCCCATACTTTCCCTGAGCCCCGTTCCCCTTAATCATATGTTGACTTTACAATATATGATATACCTGTTTAGAAGAGTTGAGGAGACTGCAAGTGAGTTAATTGCAATGATTATTAAGATATAATCAGGCAGCCATTTTCTTAGTTATACAGAAGGTCACATGATTGCTGAGCCACAAATGTGGAAGAGAAACGGAAGGAATTAGGGACAAAAGGAAACTCTAGCTCTGAGACTTTCTAGTTTTCTGATGAAGGTGGAAAAGTATAATCACTTTGAATAATCAAAGGTATTAGCATTGACAGGTTTAGAAGTGTCGATGATCATAGAAATGCCCATAAGCTAATGAGAATCTGTGTAACCAGGATGGTTTTCCAAAGCAAAGGAAGTTTCTCTGTGCACTGAGCAGAAAGCATGTCAGATTCTGGTCTCAGCAGCAGTGTCGAGAAGGTTTAAACACTAAGTAAAATTGCATATGATTATGCAACTCTCTTTCCCAGATACACTTGGAAAGAGGTTATTGATTTGGACATGATTTACCCATTGACAAGACAAAGAAGAAGGCTTATGTTTCAGAGCCTCTCTATTGATATAGATGATTTGCAGTGGTTACTTTGCATCTCCTAGAGACACTGTTCTTCTGTATATTTGACCATCCAGGTACCTTCCAAGTTATTACTTTGGCCTTTCTAACAGAATGGAGTTCCATGAATAGAACTGCTTTATCACCTACCCAAGATTCTAAGAACTGTTTACTTCATCCAGTGAAATGTTTCTTAATTTCATATCTTAACATAATTTCTAGAATATATGATCTTGAGAAATCACTTTCAAAAGCTTAACTCATCTATCTGAAGTCAGTTTTACAAAAGAACAGAATGTTCTCTTAAAACTAATTTATCCTCAAAAAGTCCAAGTAGGACTTACATAAAACTTTGTGTAACAACATAATTTATTAAAGGAAGTTAGAAATATTAGAATTATGTTTGTCTCTAGAGAACAACAAGGATGGCACCTGTTCTCGCCTTCCTCCAAATGTCCCTAGAGGTAATTTTAGAAATAGAGGATGAGTTAGATTTATTATTCAACAAACATTTATTGAGTGACTAACATGTGATATGCACTCTCCTGTGGATGGACAGGACATTAGCATGGAAAACAGACAATCAGTAACTGATTGATAGGTTATAACAATCACTCCAACAGAAATATGTACAAAATGATGCGGGCATTCCTATAAAGTAGGGG
>NW_011908459.1:0-2286 GCF_000151845.1 Pteropus vampyrus
GAGTGGCCCAAGGCTGCACAGCTAGGAAATGGTGAGGCCAGGATTTGCACACAGGAGTCTGGATCCAGGAGCTGTGCACTAACCGCTGAACAGCACCACCCCTCTGATGACTGGGTTCTTGCCACGGGCCTGCCTGCAACAGGAAGCAGATGCAGCCAGGTCTAAGCGTTTACAGCAGCCCACCACAGCTTGCAGATTTAGGCTGATTTTGAGGAAGCCCTTCCAGGCTCATGAGAGAACTGTTGACCACAGGCCCTGAGCCACCCTGAGAGGAAGGCGCCTGGGCCTGGGGAAGCTGGGTGTGGCTCGGCGTAGTGGAGTGGGGGCAATGGGTCTGGACGGGACAGAACTCCGTCCAGACTCCCTGCTTCCCGACCTTCAGCCACTGAGACAGAGAGATCTCTAGCCCCAGGAGTCTATGGCTCACCCAGAGAAAAGGCTCCGCACCCGTACCCAAGCGGTGCGTACCAGCCACCGTAAAGGAACCGCTGGGCCCATTCCCCCTTGGGTTGTCCCACAAGAGATTGGGCCAGGCAAGTCCCCCCAGCTCATTAGCACAAGGTCCTAAGTTTTCCTAGTGGGAAGAAGGCAGTGCCTTGCCCAAGCTGTGAACGACAAAGACTCATCCCCTTTCCTTCCTCCCATTGGAAGCACAAAAAGGAGAGTCCCACTTGCCAATCCCTCCAGCGGCCCAGGGCCTGTGGACAGGAAGAGCAGAGGCTGTGCCTGTGGCCTGGCCCCATATTCTGGCAACAGTCCCAGCCCTTTTTCTCCCGAGATTCCTGGCTCCCAAAGCACTTTCACATCTGAGATTCCAATTTCACCCAGACGGCCTTGTGGCTGCTAGTTTATCCCATTTTACAGAGGCAGAAACTGAGCCTCCGAGAGAATGTGAATTATGTTCTCTCGGAACAAGGACCTCTACTCCCAGCACTGCTCTGCTCCCGTGGCTGCGGCAAGGTCCCCTTCCCCCCATTTTGACAGAAGGGGAGACTGAAGCACAAGTCAAGGTCCCACAGAGAGGTGGGGAACAGCGGCTGTCCCATCAGAGGGGGCTCAGTAGTAGATCAGGGGCCTTCTCTCTCTCTCTCTCTCTCTCTCTCTCTCTCTCTCACACACACACTCTCTCTCTCACACACACACACACACACACACACAGTCTCCCTGGGCTTGACCGCACACTCACCACATGGTAGATGGCCAGGGCGGTGGTGGCAATGCGGACATTGAAGCAGCAGCAGGTCTGCCGGATGGCTGTGCTGGGGGCCATGGTGCTGCTGTCCCCTCTTCTGAAACACTAAGGGGGAAGCAGCTCGGCGCCTGGAGCAGGGCAAAAAAGGGGAAGCTGCCGGCTGCCCTGCTTACTTCCTTCCTGCCCCTCAGACGGGCAGGGGCAAGGTCGTCACGACTGGGGCGGGGCAGCTGCGAAAGGCCATGGCCTGCCTCAGGGCACCACAGCTGGCCCTCCGCCTCTCCCAGGAGGGGCTTCTTAGGAGGACGGACACTTACACCATCGGCACCTACCTACTGCATGCCAGGGCTGGGATGTCAGTAGCTTCACACACCCTGCTCACTGGATGCTTACCACCACCCTTGGAAGCAAGGACTGCTATGTTACCAAACCCATTTGAACAGAGGTCCAGAGGTCAAATTCACCCAGAATCACACAGTAATTAGTGCTGGTGGCAGGATTCAAAACTGGGTCTGGCTGGCTGCAAAAATAACTATTGTCTAGTAATTTTTACCTGTTTTAAGTGTGCTCTTGGATTAACTCCTTTAATCCTCACCTCAACCCTTTGAGGGAGGTACTATTATTATCCCTATTTTAAAAAAGAAAAAAACGGGGCCCAAAAAAGGGAAAGGAATAAGCCAAACGCAACCCGCCAACCCAAGGAAGCAACGGGATCTGGACTAAGGCTGACTGGTTCTAAAGGCTGCCCCTGAGGACCTGGTGCTCTCTTTCCTCTACCTCCAACCTCAGAGAAAAAGTATATTCTCCCCGAGCTCCGCCCAAACTAGGACAGAGAAATTACTAAGCAAATCCATCTACTGTGCATCAGGCCCTGGGCTGTTTTCTCACAGTGGGTCATTAATGCCTCACAGCAACAATCTAGGAAATCCTCAGGCAAACCCCTCCCGCCTCTGTGGGGCTCAAGGTCCCTGATGCTCATATGTAATCAGGATTTTTTTTCCTGATTAATTATTCATTCGAATTTCGAGAAAAGTTGGAATTAATAAACCGTGACTGTTACGTAAGAACACTGGGATCTGTACTCCTTTCTCGGA
>NW_011908460.1:0-1173 GCF_000151845.1 Pteropus vampyrus
AAGATTAAGTAACTTATTCCCTCCTCCCACTACTAAGACTAATTTTTTAAATCACCTAGCCATCCACACTTTGCACTCAAAGATAACTTGGGGTGGCCGCAGAAGAGCACCTCCAGGGCAATGTTGCCACAATAAATGAGTCCTAAAAATAAGCTGCTTTAAAAAGCAAAGTGGTAGCAATTAAATATCTAAGGGACTGTGTGTCTGGTCTATGATGTATTTGTCAGCCAAGGAAACTGAGACTCAGAATAGTCACAGGGGCAGTAGGCAACTCCTGAATAAAATGACACAATTCAAATCTACTGTTGTTACATACAAGATTTGAGTTTTCCACGGTAAATAAAAGTAATGGAAATGTTAGGACATGGGTGGTTAGTAAAGGAAAATTTATTGCCCAAACAAATGGGTCTGCAACATTATACATTTTGCATTCCCAGAAAAAGTGTTGTCCAAGCTACTCCTAAGCAGGATGTCTCTCTGTCTCTCTCAATTGTCTCTCATTTACCAGTTGGCTGTTTTGCAGGATGAACAGCAACAATCCCAAGGGGCTGGTGAACGTTATAAATTACGACTGACTGATTCCCTCCATGCCACTTGTTGGCTTGAGTAACCTTTTGAGTACCACGGTCAGTCCAGTACACAGAATCTTCAAAGAGAGTTAGAGCGTAGGGATGCCGCATAATCTGTGAAGCAGGAGAGAACAATGAGACCTCGCCCAGAAATAAAAACCAAGGTGAACAAGGTTAAAAAGACTGCCTAACAGATGGTATCCTTTAGCATTTAATTATTTAATAAAGACATAGGAAAGTCATTGTTCAAGAGACAGACAAAAAACATACTGCTTGATCTATATCTCCCATTATACCACACAAAATCCTTTCACATACATGTGTCATTTAGTCTTCTGTTTTATTATGGTAATTACACTGGGCATCCTTTTTTACAAATGAAAGCAAAACTGAAACACAGAATATACGGCGATTTATCTGGATTTCTTAGTCCCAAACCCTAGCCACCACCCAGTTATCACCACTGCCTTGTTCTGCCACTCAGAGATGCACATAAATCTAATACAGTTTAGATGCATATTTCCTGGAGGTAGGGAGGCCCTTGTGGGGTCTCTGCAAGTCACAGAACTGTAAACAATGACAATCTTAAATAGAAGTCAATAAC
>NW_011908461.1:0-1857 GCF_000151845.1 Pteropus vampyrus
GTGAAACTGTCAAGTGCTACAAATATATAAACAAGCTGGAAGAGGTATAAAAAAAATAGTTCCTGGCTCACAATGTATGTACTGTACCTGGGATTTTAATAATGAAAATTTTTGAAAAGAATCTCAGTCTGTTTATCTAATTCATTGTTTCAATACTGTTGTTTGGAGTAGATAAAAATGACTGCTTCTAATTGAAAGAAATGTAAAAGAACATATAGTAGGTTTGTTTTAAATGAAAATATTTTTCATGGGTAAATTGAGTATTATGTTCTAAGGAATCAAATATGCTCTTGACTTCCCTTAATCATATTAAAAATAAAATATATATATACACAATTAAAATAGCCAAGAGCGATTATTTAAATAATAAAAGTAATTATTATAGAACTCTATTCTTAAAAATTATGTTATATTAAAATTAGCTATTTATATTACAGCCTTATTAATATTATACTATTTTACATTTCTTTCTAAAATAATGTAATATAATGTTATAACAATTTTAATTTATGTTAAATAAGAAATGGTCCTTCTATATCTGGGCAGTCTTCTTAACTACTTTAGTATGAAAGTCCTCTCTAAATTGTGATTTAGCTGTAACCTTAAAAAATAAAAAAAAGCAAAAGATTTATATGAACGCACAATGCAAATATATATGAGATATTATTGAATTATACACTTGAAACCTATATAATTTTATTAACCAATGTCACCCCAATGAATTTGATAAAAGATAAATAAAATTTTTAAAAAATGAGAAGATTTCAAAACAGGGCTTTAGATACCCTGAAGATATCTGGCATTAAAAAAGGACTTTGAAAACACATCTATCCTCCAAATAGCACACTAGGCAATGCAATTTTCTAAAATACTGACTCTTACATGTTAATATATGTCTAAGACTTTTAATGATTAAAAGCTTAATAAAATGATTGTAAGTTGACATTATTTCAGAGTTTCAAATATGTTTATATAGTTTTCTATTTCCAAATTTGACTCATTGCTCATCTTTTCCTTCTGATTTTCCTATTTCTCCCCTTGTTTTTGGAGGTTATACATTTAAAGATTGCTCCCCAAACTCCGATCATGTCTGTAATGTGTGGTAATTCTGTGTTAATTCCAAGGAAATGAAGAATATCTTCAACTTAACTAATGTAAGTGTGTCATAATAGAACAGTGAGGTGTCTGACAGATTTGCCAACACAGCCCAAGGATGTAAGTTCCTTCGATGACAAATAATACTGAAGCCAACGCAGTATTTAGACATACATGAGGCTGTGCAACAGGTCTCTTGCGGAGGGAAGGAGCTCCCTGGCCTCCACAAAGCTGTGAGAAATCTCAGCCATCTATGAAAACACCTGCATGAATTAAAGATGCCAGTAGTTGCAAGAAGATCAGACCTCTGATTCTCAGCACTTCTTTTTACATTCCTGGCCTCACAAGAGAGTCTGGCCAGAAGAAACAACCTGGGCAACAGTCCCAGAGCTGAGAGTGTGCCTAGAATGTTTGAGAGATGTGTATAGATTTCCTAAGGCTGCCATAACAAAGGACCACAAACTGAGTGGCTTAAGCAACAAATTTATAGTCTCACGGTTCAGAGGCTAGAAATCTGAGATCAACATATCAGCAGGGATGGTTCCTTCTCAGGCTGTGAAGCTTTCTCTCTCTCTCTCTTTCTCTCTCTCTGTCCTTTTTTTTTTTTTTAATTGTTTTGCAGCAGAATGCCCAACATAGAACACAACTGCAAACATTTGACTGTGCAAAAGAGGATAATGCTTAAGTACAAATGAGAGACATGATTTAAAAAATATATATTTTTAAACACATCTCAGGTCCCATAGACACCTGGACTCTAGG
>NW_011908462.1:0-1207 GCF_000151845.1 Pteropus vampyrus
TTGACACATTAGATATTTTGCAAAAGTATTTATAATCAGCACATGTAAGACTCAAGTAAAGGGAAAGAATTAATGGAAACAGTTCAAAGTCCAAAATTTACTTACAAATTATAGCAATTTTAGCTACTTATTTCTAAACAAGAAAAACAATATTATTTACACATTTAATAATTAGGTTAATGAATTTTTATTCTTGATAGAGACCTGAAATAACTTCAGGATAGAATCTTTTGAAATGAGAGAAACCATGAAAAGTGGCAATGTATAAAACAGAGAACTTGCTAATTTTGGACACCTTCAAATCTAGAGATTGTGCTTCATTTGTGCCTTTATATGAGATATCCGATCTTGCATAACCTGGATTTCCACCCTTATAAAATGTTGCAAAGATGCCTCTTGCATTTAGTAGAGGATTCAATGAGAATCTGAGTGTGAAATGCAGCCCCTAGAGGTTACTGTGTTCTTCCTGCCCCTTCTTGTTATTGTTATTATCCTACGAAGCTCTATGCTGATATTGCTCTACTTGTTCCAGACAAGCAAATTAGAGTCATTCACTAGATGAAATTGCATTTGTTTCCTTTTTATTCTAAATACCTGTTAGCCTTGGGTAAACAACAGTCCTGACATATAGATAACGTCTTTAAGAAATCCTGTAGCTTCTTCGCTAAGTAATTAATCTGCGTTTGGTTATTTACCTAAACAATATATTTATAACATACTTTGTGTTCAGGGAGATATAAAGCACAAAAAATAAAGGCTAGAAGATTATTAAGTCCATTTGTCAGGAGTAGATATTATTTTATAGTTTGAAAGGAAATGTTAATTGGGTTGGGAGTGTTTAGGGTAATAAATAAGTTCTGTTCTGAGTGAATAATAAAATTAGATTGATTCTTTAAGCTTGATGTCTTGAATATCTACATCAATGTTTTTAGCTTTTAAAATAACTTGTATCAATTATTCTTTAAATTTAGCACTGGTGAAAAAAATCAAGCCCATATTTATAACTAATGCCTATATAATCAACATAGATGTTGATTTTTAAATTAGGTCCATCATAATGGACACTTCACAAGTTATTTCTACAGCTTTGAAAATCAGAAAATAGAAATATCTTAGTATTACCCTCTGTTCTCTTTAAGTCTAGTTTCCTTTTCTGTAACATGGGAATGCCAATGGTAAGCCCTTTTGTGTATGCTTTTAGGACAAG
>NW_011908463.1:0-1520 GCF_000151845.1 Pteropus vampyrus
AAAATTAAAAATTAAAAATTTTTTTTTTAAAAAAAGAAAAAAATTAAATATAATCAGATTTTTTTAAGTCTACAAAACAATACAGCACAATAAACTAAATGATTCTCTAAATCACTATATGACAACTTTGTTAAAGCAGAAAACAGGTGGGTTTTTTTAACATTTTTTTAACATTTTAAAATCATGAAATAGAATGCGCTTACAGAAATGCATAAAGAATATATGTACAGTTAAGTTGTACATATTAATAACCATTAATATCTATTAATAACTGTAGAGTGAACAAAAGTGGAACCACCACCCAGGTTAAAAAATACAACATTGCCAGGCACCCGGGAGCCTGGCTTGTGCTCCTCCTCCAGGAGTACAGTCCTATCTGCCTCTTAGACTAACCCTATCTTAAGAACAGGCATATTAATTATTGTAAACAATATAAAATTAAAACTGTACCCATTTTTGAAAACTTTATAAAACCTTAAAAAATAGAATCATACTTTCTGTACTTTCATGTGTTCTTTTCTATTTTTTCTTCATTAATGTCGTTGCATATTCCTGGACTTTGTGCTGTTTTGGGTTGTAAAGTTTTCAATCATATAAATGTTTTTATTGTTTCTGGGCCTTTGAGTTGTTTCCACTTTGGCCTCTTACACCATTGCTCTGAACATTTTCCCACATGTGTATTGGATCACCCCTCACTCTCGCATAAAAATGAATCTCTTTGTCATAGGTTATGTGATTTCAAATTTTATCTTGACAGTTTTTTGCCAGTTTTTAGCAAATACACACTCGCTGACTTCATATGAGAGTGCTCATTGCTCTTCACTTTTGCCAACCTTTGATGATAATCAGCCTTTTTAGCTTTAGCCAATCAGGTGAGGGTATTGGGGTATCTCATTATAATTTGCATTTCCTTAATTATTAATGAGGGTGAGTAATTTCTTCATGTTTATCTGCCAATTGGATGTGCTCCTTTGTGAAATGCCTAATGAAGTATTTTTGTCCATTTTTCTGCTGGTTTGTCTCTTTCTCTCTTTGTACTAGTCCTTTATATATTCTGGATACTAGCTCTTGACTGAATATGAGTAGTACAGTCTCCCACTCTTTGATTTGCCTTTTCACTCTCTTTTTCATATCTTTTGATGAACAGAAGTCTCTCTTTACCTCTAATAGTAAAAATATTAAAAGTAGCTAACACATATGGTAACTATCAAATGCCAGACACCATTCAATGAATTCTGCATAGAATAACTTATTCGATCCTCATAATGACCCTATAAGGGAAATCCTATTAGCCCTATTTCTCAGATGAGGAAACTGAGTCAAGGAGACTTTAAGCAACTTGCTTGAGGTGACAGATCTAGTAAATGGTGGTCAGGTATTCAAATAAGAATCTCCAAGATGATTCTTTAAAAGGAGAAAAAAGAGGGGTGACTTCTCCCCTATCAAAGTGATATTTGAGCTTCAATGGATAAATACATCTATGTACAGAATAGAGGGATCAGACACAATATACTTATATG
>NW_011908464.1:0-1563 GCF_000151845.1 Pteropus vampyrus
TATGAACATCGGTGTGTAAATATCTTTTCAGGTTAGAAGTTTTCAAGTCTTTGGGGTAAATATCCAGTAGAAGGATTGCTGGATCATAAGATAGACCAATTCTTAGTTTTTTTAAGGAAACTCCATACTGTTTTCTATAGTGGCTGTACCAGTTTGCAGTCTCACCAGCAGTGTATGAGGGTTTCTTTTTCTCTGCATCCTCTCCAACATTTGTTATTACTTGTCCTGTTGATTATAGCTATTCTAACAGGTGTGAGGTGGTATCTCACTGTGGTTTTGATTTGTATTTCCCTAATAGCTAGCGATGCTGAGCATCTTTTCAAATATTTTTTGGCCATTTGTATGTCCTCTATGGAGAAGAGTCTGTTCAGATTCTCTGCCTATTTTATGATTGGATCATTCGGGTTTTTTTGTTGTTATTGAGTTGTATGAATTCTTTGTATATTTTGGATATTAGGCCCTTATAGGAGGCGTTGCTTGCAAATATATTTTCCCATTCGGATGGTTGTCTCTTTACCTTGTTGACGATTTCTTTTGCTGAGCAGAAGCTTTTTAGTTTGATGTAGTCCCATTCATTTATTTTAGCTTTTACTTCCCTTGCTTTTGAGGTCAAGTTCATAAAATCCTCTTTAAGTCCAAGGTCTTCAGGTTTAGTTCCTATGTTTTCTTCTATGCATTTTATTGTTTCAGGTCTTATATTCAGGTCCTTAACCCATTTGGAGTTAATTTTAGTGTGTGGTGATAGACAACAGTCTAGTTTCATTCTTTTGCTGGTGGCTTTCCAGTTTTCTCAGTACCATTTATCAAAGAGGTTTTCCTTTCTCCACTGTATGTTTTTGGCTTTTTCGTCAAAAATTATCTGCCCATATAAACATAGGTTTACTTCTGGACTCTTGATTCGGTTCCATTGGTCTGTGTGTCTGTTTTCCTGCCAATATCATGCCATTTTGATTACTGTCGCTTTGTAGTACAATTTGAAGTCGGGCAGAGTGATGCCTCCAGCCTCGTTCTTTTTTCTCAGGATGGCTTTGACTAAGCAAGAATCTTCATGGAAAGGTTCTATGGGCAAAATTGGTCACAAGTTTGAGCTTGAATACAAACTGTGTTTAAAGGGGCAAGGTGGCTTGACCTCTTGTTTGATATCTAGGTCTGCATAGTCCAATATGGTACTCACTAACCTCAGCTGGCTTAAATTGAAATTTAAATACATTGACATTAAATAAAATTTAAAATATAGTTCCTCGGTCGTTTTAGCTACATTTTCAGTGTTAACATCCACATGTGTCTAATGACTACCGAACTGGAAATCACAGATATAGGACATTTTCTTTACTGCAAAAACTTCTACTGGATGGTCTGGTCTAGATGACTAACAGTGATGACATTCAATTGTAACTGTTCTTTTTCTCATTTGAGGCACCGAGAGGTAGGATTCCTCTGCTCTCTAATAGAATTATGACAAAGCAAAATGCATGCAAATTTCTCCCAACCAAAGCAAGAAATGTGTGAATTTTGCGGAGACTGTAACTTCTCTACTTTCTTCCCTATCACTTGCATAAATTA
>NW_011908465.1:0-1239 GCF_000151845.1 Pteropus vampyrus
GACCTTGGGGGTGGGGGTCGTATCGCGTGTGTCCTGCTGGCCTGAGAACCTGGCTGCGTGCTCAGTTGGTGGTGTCGCACTGAGCACCCCCGATGGGTCAGGCAGCTGGTGCGCGTGCCCACGCTGTGTGGTGTCCCACAATGGTCGTGTCTGCGGGCTGCGCCCACTGACCTCCGGGTTGCGTAGGCGCACCGCGGGCCCCTCCGCATCCTGATCGTTTGGAGACACAGGGAAGGCCTCAGCAAACGCAGCCCCGCCCACCGCAGGGACACTAGGACACAGTGTTCCCTGGTGCGGTGGCCAAGCTCAGCCTCCACGGGCGCGTTGCTGCCACCCTCACTTCCCACCACTCCCCCGATCACCGCCTGGCCCCGCTGGCCTCTGTCCTTGCCATCCCTTACTTAGTTCTCTGCTCGGGTGCTCAGGTGCGCCCTTTGTGTGGTCTCCCGTGGTCGCCCGTCTCGGTGGCTTCCCTGTCACCGTCAGGTCCTTCACTGTGGCTCACTCGGCACTTCCTGGCAGTCACGCATGTTCCCTGCTTTATCCGCTTATCTTCCCAACCGGGACGCGAGTCCCGGAGGCCTGGGCCCGGGCCTGGCACGGGCTCTCCTCCAACGGACTGGCCTCTCACAAGCTGGCTCCGCGGCCCGTGTCCAGGAGGGCACCGTAGAGGACAAGTCCCTGAGGTCACCTGCGCCATGGCCTCCCTTCCGCTTGCAGAAGAGGCTTGCTCCTCGGTTCCGTCGCTGTTTGAGACCAGTCTCTGCCGCACTGGGCGTGCGCGTCACGACTGACCTTGGGGTGCGAGTCGTTTTCTGAGGCCCCAGAGAAAGGAGGTGCAGGGCAGCCTGTCGTGTGGGGCTTTACCCCAGGGGAGCGGGGCCCCGGAGCCGAGGGGCGTGCAGGTCAGGCTGCTGCAGAGAGACAGGCATCAGCCGTGGTCCTCGAGAGTGAGGACGGGGCAGGGAGACCTCGGGATGGATGGGGGGCATGGGGCACGTGCGTCCGAGGGCCGTCCTGTGGGAGGCGTCCTCCCGGGGTTAGGGGGTCTGCTCGGGAGTCTGCAGGAGGAGGGCGCAGTGGGTGTTCATTCCGCGATTGCTCCATGAGCAGGTCCCCAAGGGAATTCTTAAAAGAGGGTTTCGTCCCCCAGGGAGGCTTTGTGTGGAGAAAGTTCAGCTCTGTGCCCTCAGGGAGCGGGGACCTTATCGTGTCCCTGGAGGAAGCAGGCAGTCTCGG
>NW_011908466.1:0-2214 GCF_000151845.1 Pteropus vampyrus
TTAAATAAATATTAAATATCAGTCCTAGGAAACAGAAGAGAGAGAAAATGGTCCAAGAGCTTCCGTAGAGGAGATAATGTTTAAGGATTTTTAAAATTTAATAAATATATCTGAAAATGTATATAATAAAACTCTACAGTGACGTCAGAAACACAGTGGAGTGAGAGATATCCCCAGACCTCTCTCCTTGAAACAACAATGAACTGAACATCTAAAACTCAATAAAAAAAAAAAAACACCCAAACTGCACACCAGCATGTATGAGCATGGGATCTGCGCACAAGAGCTACCACAGGTCAGAACCCCGAGTATCAGGCTGTGGACTGGGAGAAACAAAAAAGCTGCCTCTCACAGCTGCCGGATCTCCCTGTAGGAGGAGGGGGAGGGGAAAATGTGTGGCGACTTCCCTGAACAGCCTAGCCTGAGAGTGCTGTGAGTTCCATGCAGCTGGCGACAGGGCCCAGTCATCAGGGCAAAAAGCAGGGAAGCGGGACAGCAGAAAAACAACACTTGATTTTTACCAGCCGTGGTTACCAAACCAAATTGGGCTGTAGCCCCCAAACCCAAACCCAGAGGTCCTCTCCCTCTATATCCTTCGAGACAGAACACCGCAGAGCCCCAGGGGAATCTGAGATTGAAGTACCGAGCATGAGTAAAACATCCATAAAAAAAAAAAAAAGGCATTTTAAGAATTTATATAAAGCAGGGATCCAAAAAACTTAGATGCCACCTACTGGAAACCAAAAGAAAAGAGCCTTCTTTGCAACAGGCCAGAGAGACCATTATATAATCAATCTTCATTCTGGAAAAAGAGCAGAATATACTTCCATTAATGCCCAGGTAGAGAAACAGTCCATTAAACACCATGAACAACAAAGGTGACAATGCATTTCAGAAAGAAAGAGAAAAATCTCCAGAAAATAAGCTTATAGACATAGAAATATGCAACTTAAATGACAGAGATTTCGGGATGGTAATTTTGAAAAAAACTCCATGAGATTGAAAACAAATCTTATCAACAATTTCAGGAACTGAAAAACAACTAAATGAGCAGAATGAGTTCTCAGGAAGGAGATTGAAACTCTCAAAAAGAACTGAATAGGCCTGCTTGTGAAATAGAGTCGACCAAATGGAGGAAAGGATCAGTGATATCGAAGACAGAATCTAGAAATAAATCAGAAGGAAGAAGAGAGAAACCGGAGAATGAAAAATAATGCAAGAGAAATTCAAGAACTAGCCGACACCATCAGGAGAGAAAACATAAGAATAATGGTCATTTTCGAAGAGAAAGAACAGGAGCAGGGATTAGAAAGCATTTTCAGCAAATAATTGACAAGAATTTCCCAAATCTAAGGAATGAACAGGAGCTTGGAATTCAAGAAGTCAACAGAACACTCAATTATCTCAACTCAAAAAGGCCTTCACCAAGACACATTATATTAAAATTATCAAAAAATCAACGACAAAGACAGAATTCTCAGGGCACCTAGTGAAAAGAAGATGATAATATATAAAGGAAAACCAATTATATTATCATCAGACTTCTCAGACAGACCTTACAAGACAGAAAGAAATGGAAACAAATATTCTAACTATTAAGTGAAAGGAAGTACCAGCCTAGAGTAATGAATCCAAATAAGCTCTCCTTTAGATATGAAGGAGAAATTAAGACCTTTCCAGACATACAAAAATTGAGGGAATTCTCCAATATGAGCCCTGCACTACAGGAAATACTGAAAGCGGTTGGCTTACCTAAAACAAAATGAAAAAAACAAAACAAAACAAAAACAACGTAATTAGGAGTAAAGTGACTATCAAGCAAATAGAAGCAGAGGAGTGCAACCTTTACTAAGAACAAAGCATTATAAGCTTAAACAATAAGGAGAGATTTGCTAGAGCAAGAGAGTAATGAACATTCAGCATACATAGGGACAAACTGAGACAACAAAGACTGAAAAGGGGAGGATTCAAAGATCCACATTCAGAAAGGGGAATGGAGAGAAAGCATGCAAGGAGAAAATGGACGATTGTATATATATAACTATCCTTAACATCTTCGTAATATAACCACACGCCAAACATTCAGAACCGAAGTACATAACATAAAACAAAAAGGACCAGAGGCAAACCTCACCAAAATAAAGAAAACAGGAACACAAGGACAAGGAAGCAATGGAAACACCAAACTACCAGAAAGCAAAAGACAAAATGTCT
>NW_011908467.1:0-1245 GCF_000151845.1 Pteropus vampyrus
TTTTCTTAATACAGAAGGTCGTGACATGCCTCCGCGGATGGCTGCGGTTTTGAGGCACGCGTGCTCGAGGGAGGAGCTCGTGGAGACAGAGCCCCGCAAGGAAACGCGACCGCACCCAGCTGCTCGAAGGTGCCACGACGCCCCGTGCTTGCGGAGCGCGCGCGAGCCACACGGTGGGCAGCGCTTCGCCGTGGCTCTAACACTCCGGGTCCTCTTGACGACCGACACTTACCCAGGTCACGTCGAGGACAGAAAACTCCACGTCGGACGAGGGAGAAGACTGCAGACCTGTGGCCACGGCGTGGAGCATTCACGCCCTTCCAGGGGCGGAGACGCCAAAGGGGCTCCGGTGCCGGCGTGAGCCCCTCGGCTCCCGTGACCGCGAGGGAGCGGGCGCGCGGACCTCCGCTCTGCACCACGGTCTCCGCGGCATCCAGCAGGTGGCCGTGCGGTGGCCACACCCGTCACGCCCGCGCCCGCCGTAACCAGCCAGGACGTCGGCTTTCGGGGGGCTGCCGGCCCTGCGCAGGTTTTCCCGCCGGCTCTGGCTCAGTGCCCACGACTTTCTGTTTGACCTTCGCTTTCCTACCGTCGATAGACGTCCATCTGATACATGTCTGCATTTTCTTTCTTCGACGAATCCCTGTCAGCACCGTTACCTTTACCCATCTCAGTACTTGAGACGATTTTCATTCCAATCCCACAAATTGGAGGGAGAAATGTAGGCAGAGTCATCTCGTGCCACTGTAGATACCCAGTCGACGTTTAATCAGACTATTTCTAAGACCCGTCTCCGTCGTGCTGGACCCTTTCGGCTCCGGCCGCCTCTCAGTCACTGCGGGTGTCATGACGAGGACAAGGACCCGCGGCACCAGGAGGCTCTACGCTCCCTTCTCCGTCTTGCCTTCGAATCCCGTCATTTCCACCGAACTTTTTACAGTAGGTGACCCAACTCTCCTTTGGATTTTCTCACTACTCACCTTGACCTTGGGCCTTAGCGTCATCCAGGATCCTCAGGCCTCCGTTACAGATGTCACTGTGTGACAATTCCACACGCGTGTGCGCACACGCACCATAAGGAACATTCCCTGAGTAAAAGGTGCCACGAAAAGCAGCAGCTGGGATGCGGCGAGATGCGATCGCGTGGGGAGACACTTCAATGTAGCTATGTAGCTTTCTACTGTCTCTGTGACTCTATCTCAAAGTACGAAGAACCGGTGGCCACATTTAAATAAGTGACTTTAC
>NW_011908468.1:0-1399 GCF_000151845.1 Pteropus vampyrus
CTGGTAAGACTCGGAAGTGAGTGTTTTTCTCCAGCAATGTGCAGATGATTCAGTGAAGATAGTGAAGATATAGTGTAGGCAGAGAGTTGGATTTTTGTATTTTTAAAAGCTATTAATATATACATATTTTTTGTTTTTCTAGTGAGTTTCAGAGACACTGGCTGCTACTCATTCCCAAAGGAAAGAAAAAATTTTAAATTCAGCAATACTTAAAAAACCACATAGAATTATATGATTTGAGAATATGAAGGGAAATTATTGAAGAATCACAGGAGAGAGAACATAATCACATGTCACCATTTATTAAGTCCCTGCTAAATGTACAATATGGGAGGCCTACAGACTAAGCGAAAGATTATGTCCTGGCCCTGAAGAAGCTTAGACTCTTGGGAATGCAAGAAATATTATTCATGTTATATTAAACTTAAATCCTCTAGCTGCTTCATATTCAAGTGTCAGAAGTGAAAAACGAGATAATTACCAGTGGAATGACTTTTGAGGTAATTAATAAAGATAAAAAGAATTCATTCTGAAGCTTGCAGAAGATTATATCATATTCAATGTACAAAGAAAGTATTAAGTGCACACTGTAGCTAAGAGGCCAAGGAGAACAAATGAAGTTTAAAAAATGCAAAAGACTTGTACAATCTGAATATGAAGAGATTCTGTAGTCAAAGCTTTGTAATTTTCAGTTTCAAATACTGAGTTTTGCTGTGACAACTCACTCATTCCTAGAAATAACTGTTTTACAAACTCTTATGAGATGTGTCACGATCTGCATGCGGTGGGCTTGAATCCTGGCTTTACCACACACTTGCTGTGAAGGATAATTCTAGGCAGTGTCTAGTTTGTATGTAAACCCCTTAGCGCAGTACATAGCATATAATATACGCTCAAGAAGTATTTACTCTAATCATTACTGTGTAGGCAAGGGCATTATCAATATGATGATGATTCAGTAAACTTAAAATTTTCAATCGCGATGAAGGGGAGGATGGCTGCTCAAAACTCTCCAATGCTTCCCATTTTGCTCAGAATAAAACCCCAAATCCTTAGAGGGGACCACCAAGCCTCCACCCCCAGTTTCCTCTCTGAACCCTTCTCCTACCTTCCCCCTTACCATTCTGCTCCAGTCACACTGGCTGTTCCCCAAATACGCCAGGAAAACTCCCACCTCAAGGCCTTTGCAGTTGCTGTCCTCTGCCTGGAATGCTCTTGCCCTATAAATCTGCATTGATTTCTCCTTTACCTCTTCAAGTCTTTGCTCAGATGTCACCTGATAAGTGGGGGATCCTACCACTCTGATTAAAATAGAATTGCATACTCCCCACCCACCTCTGAATCCGTATACTCCCTCGCTCCCTCTGTGCTTTACTTTTCTCTACAGGATTTACTTCCA
>NW_011908469.1:0-1740 GCF_000151845.1 Pteropus vampyrus
GACAGGCGTGTGTGTGAACGCACACGTGTGTGTGTGTGTGTGTGAGAGAGAGAGAGAGAGACAGCGAGCGGAGGGGAGACTGTTACTTTATGTACAAACACTTGCACAGATCTGCTGGTTTCTCCCAGCGTTGCCTTTCTGGGACAAAGGCCAATTTTCTTCATTTTTAAAATAGCATAACATTCGTGTTACTAGAAACTACTATAAATGCCATCAGCTAGAGAATTCCGGCTTAATTTCTATTCTGGCTTTATCAAAATTTGAGAAAAACGTCTTTGGGGAATACAATTATCTGAGCTTAGCCTCAGCCCGCAGATAAACACAAACCGGCTGTTCCCGGCAGCAGGCAGCAGGCAGCAGGCAGCAGCGCGGGCAAGTCCCTGAGTGGAGATGTGGCAGCCAGCTCAGGGCTGGGACTGCGCCCCACGCTGCGGTCTAAGCGGTGACACCCCACCTCCCAGGGCTGCACGTGTGGGCCCGCACACTGAAGCTGTAAGGATCACATTTCAAGGGTGCGCGATATTCGTGAAAGACAAATTCTGATTTCTCACACGGATCCTTACCTGAGCGTAACTTCCTGTTTGCTCCCTTTCAGTGGCATAATTAAACACCTAAGAGCATGTGCGTCATGTGACCCAGTCGTGAGAAACCATGGCATTTTAATGGCATAGTATCGAGGCCGCCTAAAGCTTCAGCGGTGGTTAAACCTAGTTAAACTCACACGGATGACACCGATTATCCTAGGATCTAATTTTCTCCCCTGGCTTCACTGAAAATCACAATTTTTCTCAACAGCTATTCTTTCTTGTTTTTATAATCTTGCTATTTGGCTATGAATGAATCTCTAGAGTTCCCAAAAACGTATTTGGTAAGCTAATTAAACCTAGGATGTATTTTAGACTGTTCATCTGGAATATCAATATTCATTAATGCTCTTAAAATCACAGCTGACTCGATCGTACGGATCCCACCATCGGAGATGATGAGAAGTCTCTGCCTTTCCGAGCAGAAGCAGCGTCCAGGATGAGAGCGGCACGTGCCAAGCTGGTTCCTGGCTCCTCGGTCGCTGGTTGACACGCTCTGAGCACAGAGGAAAACACGCCGTCAAAGCATCTCTGTGAAGTGTCTTAAGTGTTTCATAATAAAATAGAAAAGAAGCAACCACTGGCCAACTCTAAGTTATCATCAGAATATACCACCCAAGCCCTCCCTATCCCATATGGCTGCATAAGTGGGCGGCAGACGGGCGGCCCCGTTATTCAGGTACTAGTGACGCTGTTAGGTAGGAATCCCCTTGGCTGCGCAGAGGGCATCGCTTCTCCCAGACCAGCCTCACGCCTTCTCAGCTCCTTCTCGTGTCATCGCCGTCTGTGGACAGAGCAAGTTTCCTTCATTGTTTTTCCTCTTCCTCCCTTGAATTTAAAGTGTTTGGTCCCTTCTCCCACCTGGGTTGAGTTCTCGAATTCAATCAAACTCTCTTCAGGTGCTGCATTTTATCCGCCCTCTGCCCTGTGACTGAGCGCTTTGTCCCCTTCCAAGCTTCGATGCCCCCAGCCTTCTTCATTTCTGTGTCAACTCCAGGAGTCACACGTTCTGGTCCTTTTTGGATCCTTTGGCGATACACGTAGGATTCTAAAAGTCACGTGTATGATGTGGAAGAGGGAGCGGACGTTAAAATGCGTGTTTTAATGTTTTAGAATTCAGGGAGCCGAAAGGGTCTTCGGAGGTTACGAACGCACG
>NW_011908470.1:0-2319 GCF_000151845.1 Pteropus vampyrus
CCAGGGGTTGCCTCGCCAAATATATATATGTATATGAAATGGGAGTGAGAGATGCAGGGTTGACCTGAATAGTCTGCAGGCATGAGGGAACTGCTTAGTGCCTGCTTTAACTGCTCTTTGCTACCTCTCTCGCTGTGCACATCTATGACCTCTTTGAGTGTTTCAGCAACCAGTTAATGGAAAGGAAAGAGCAAAATAAGTTTACAGATGGATCTGCGTGATACACTGTAAGTGAAAAGGTGCTCTACTAAAAACTCAGTAAGGTGAGGCCGTGAAGGATAGTGGTAAAATCTTCCCCCAGTTGGAAGAACTTCAGGTGATAAAAATCACACACACACACACACACACACACACACATAATGTTTCCCCTTTCCAGAGGTACATGGTAAGAGCCAGATAAGATATTAACCTGCAAACACCGGTTTGGAAGAACTGGTTCTAGATGAGGAACTCTAAAATTATAAATCAAGTGGTTTTATAGGAGAGAGAAGCTCTTCCCCTCCCTTACTGAGAGGGGGATAGAGAAATCTTATCACCTTATTCTGGATTCTTAACATTGGGAATGTAAACAGATGTCTCCTTAAAAGATGTGACTGAGTCTTCAGCTTTACAACCCAGGGCACCAGTCATGATTCTGGGTCTCATGCCACCTTGAAAAAGTAAACACATACCTTTGGAGAGGAAAACCTCTTGAGTTTCCCTCCCCCTACCCCCCCCCATCTGATCAGTCATAATTTAGCTTAGATTGTTCTTTTATAAATATTTTCTCTTCAGTCACATATCACCTTCCTTAGGAAGCTCACACAGAGAGTTACATCAGTGAGCCGCCCTGCTTCTGAAGTCTGCTTGGGTATGGTAAATGCAAAGCTCAGACAAGAAGCTGGAGAGAGGGAAGTCTTATTTACCTTGCTCTCTCTTTGTGAAATCATTTCGGCCTGGTAGCATCTCTTGGCTGAAAGTCACTGCTTATCTCAATGCAACATTTTCTACAAAACTATTCCTCCGGGTTTTCAGTAGGGGTTTTCTCTCCCCGTATTCTTTTGCAGTTAGTCATGATAAATGTCCCCTGTAGTAACCTCACCTTACTGCTTTCTTTATGCCTTGTGGTTTCCCTATGCACATAAATACACTTTTTTAAAATAATCTTTTATGAATTCTTAAAATATCTTTGAGTGAGCCATCTTTTTCCTATTGTGACCCGTCTAATTCTACCTAATTTTAAAGATTTAAACATTTGTTTATATATTTTTTCAATTAGCCAAAGTTTATATAGACTATATACATTAGGTTTTTCATCTCTTCATACTATGTATTTTTTTTTCTCTTCATACTATGTATTTTTTTCTTTAGCGTTTTATCATAACTTCACATGTTTAGTACCATTTGTTTTCCACATATGCAGATGATCACATCTTGATTTTCCATTTGCATTGAGGAAATTGGTGAATATTTTCTAACATTCCCTAGTTTATCTGGCTTCACGTCCCTCCCTTGTCCTAA
Source organism: Pteropus vampyrus (assembly GCF_000151845.1). Taxonomy (NCBI): domain Eukaryota; kingdom Metazoa; phylum Chordata; class Mammalia; order Chiroptera; family Pteropodidae; genus Pteropus; species Pteropus vampyrus. Next base: position 1,501 of record NW_011908470.1, read on the forward strand.
ATTTTACTTGGAAAATGTATTAGTCTGCTAGAGCTGCCATACAAAATACTGCGTGTCTTAACCAACAGAAATGTGTTTTCTCACAGTCCTCCAGGCTAAAAGTCCCAGATTAAGGGGCCTGCTGGCTCACTTCGTGGTTAGGGCTCTCTTTCTGGTCTGCAGGTGACTGGTAGAGCTGTGTGCTCACATGGCCTTTCCCTGTGTATGCTATGAGAGGAGGCCCTTCCCTGTCTCTTCTTTATAGGAACTAATCCCTGTCTCTTCTTTATAGGAACTAATCCTATCAGATCAGGACCTCAACCTTATGGCCTCATTTAACTTTAATGACTTCTGTAGAGGCCCCATTTCCAAAAATAACCATACTGTGGGTAGGGCTTTGACATATGAATTTTGGGAGGACACTACATTAAGGCTGTAACAGAAGACTTGGCAGTGCTTCTGATAATAGGAGGTGTGGTGGCATTGGATCATTTAGGGCATTGAGTGACATACAAGCTTAGGATATTGGGCTTTGCTCTCTCATCTAAGCTCCTGTATTGGGGTCCTCCCAATTAATACAGGAGTTTATTCCTCTCTTATGAGTGTCATTTGTCTGTTCAACTTACCTTCATGCAACCGAGAACATGTATTATTACGTTGCTCAGAGTATATTTTCCAGAAATATTTGTAAGCATCTGCCAACAATGAATTTAACAAGGCAGACCATGTATCTAAATTACAGGAAGGTTTATTTATAAAGTAATTAATTGTTCATGTCACATTGGAGGACCTTGTGCCAAATATTTGCTTCATGTATACCTTTCGGAGAATCTTCTTCAT
>NW_011908471.1:0-1796 GCF_000151845.1 Pteropus vampyrus
GTTCATGTGATATTTGATCTTTTTAAAACTATAATTTCCTTTGAAATATTTAAGATAATTTTGATGTGAAATGGTCACTCCAATAGAAAGTTCTTTTTCTTGCTTCGTGTCCATGCTGTTCTTTTTTCTCATTAAAGTAATGAACCATATGAAGAAGTGTAAAATCTTTCACACCTCTATCAATGTAGCTTTCTTAGGCAGGTCTTAAAAGACGAGAAGATTCCAGAAATACAGCGTGAAGTATTCTCAAGCAACATTTGATAAGGAAAGGCCTCTACAAAACTTCTCTAGATAAATAAGTTTGTTTATTGATAATGAAAGAATAAAAAGTTTAACTACTAATGGCATCAAAATTCATATTCGGAAGAGAAATATGGATTGCTTCTTGCTCAAAACAAAAATATAACAGAATAAAAATTCTTCAGGCAACTACACATAGAATCTCTTTCAAGTCTAATTTTCAGATTTCGTTTTTTAAAAATAGAATCTTGCTTTGCCTTTTTTCAATGCATTCTTTTCTATTTAAATATAATGTTTTGCCTCTTAAATTCAGTGCCATGGACCATGAAAGAGAATGGAGGCCCAGAATTTGTTATCAAATAGATCAAGAAACTGCACCTTTTATTCCTTTCTAAACAGGTGAGGGTTGTGATCCAATCAAACAAGCAAGAACAACAAAAGCCACCCCAAATTAAAACGTAACTCTCTCTTCACTGCAGTTTGTTTACGTTGTGCTTACTTACTATGTGCAAAGCACCATAATGGTGAAAATGTTGTCTTAGGGATAAAATGCAATTTAACTTGAGTTGTTTGACACAAAGGCAAACCAGATGCTCTGGGCACTGGTCAAAGTGATGACTTTTGCTTCCACCACAAAGGCATCCCCTTTATACGTGAGGCATTCTGTGCCACTGGTGTGCACTAGCGAGGGAAAGGAAGTCTTCCAGCACAATGGCTTTGGGTGGGGGGACCACCAGTCCCTGCCTGCAGTACTGTCCTCAGTACAGGGAACAATAGTGATTGTAGCTCAGTGTGGAAGGTGACACGCCCCTAGGCAGTCCTGGCCAGAGAAAAGTGTCCACGCCCCCACACACACACCAAGGGAAGACAGTATACAACTGTGTTTGTTCATTAATCTTTTACATTTGTGGGGCAATGGCTGACTCTGTGGGAAGCTAGTCTCTGGGGAGGAACCAGTAGAAGGTTGCACAGAAAGAAGAGGACAGAACACAGCACTTTTGGAGTGAGCGATGCAAAAGCACAGATGATGAGGGGATTTTGAAGGTTAAAGCTGGAGCTGGATTATTGTATTGTTTCTTACTAGAAACTTTTGGACATCACAGAAAAACTAATTTCAAAGAAAAAACAGTTAAAAAAAAGGTGCTTTTTCCTACATCCTTTGAAGCTTAACAAAGAGGAAGGTGGGCGTTGATCAAGTTAGGTTCAAACAGTGCCTTGAGGTCATTAAGCTGGGAGCCAGAACAAGGTTTGAAGGGCAAAACTTGGTGCTGAGGTGTTTAACATAAATGAGAACATTGAAAAGAAGGCAAGACACTGCTGTGCCTTTTCAATGTTACTTTGACTCATTATTTTATCGCTTGTTCTATCCAGAAAGATGAATTTACATGTTGTCATAGCTGCCTCCTTGCATGACTTAAAATAATGATTTTAGCACAAGCTCTTGGGGCAACCCTTGGACCGGTCAATGGCATGGGAATTTGTGTGAGGTGTCCTGAGAGGTCTGGCTGTCCACCTCTTGAACAACTGACCTTCCAGGTCAGATGTTCTGGTTTGGT
>NW_011908472.1:0-1885 GCF_000151845.1 Pteropus vampyrus
AAGCAATATTTAAACTGCCATGAAAGAAATCTGACCAGAACAGGCCCAGATTTCTCAACCTTGGCAGTACTGACACTTGGGGCCTGATAACTCTTTGTGGTGGGTGGGAGCTGTCCTAGGCATTCGTAGGACACGTAGGACACATCCCTGGCCTCTACCCACTAGGTGCCAATAGTACACCCTAGTTGTAGCAACCAAAGATGTCTCCAGACATTATTTGTCCTCAGGGGAGAAGAGCAAAGTCTCCCCTGGTTTAAAACCACTGGAATAGGCCAATTAAACTGCTGTATTATGAGACTGAGAGCTTAGCTGGTACTACCCCTCTGGGCCTAGCTTTAGACTTAAATCTGCATGAATGTTTTCTAAAGCAAATCATATTCAAGAGACCCATTTTTGAAGACAAGCCGGTTATTCAGTCCTGTTAAGTAAATCATCTTTTTCTGGCCTAAGTCTCCAAATCCTGAAGTTTCATAGTTATGAAATTTGCTATGCAGTCAGCCCCTTTAGTCTTATCAAAATTAAATTCTAAGAGCAGAAACATGACATCTAATTTTTGCTTAAAGACACAGGAAGAGTAGCATGGAAGGCTAGGCCTCATTTTGTGATGTGACTAATTTGTCAGTTGTTTCTTTGAGGTCATTCCTTAGGGTCCAAAGATCCTTTCTGGTACATTCCTTTTGGAATGAACCGTGTTTACTTACGCGTTTGAAGTATTCTGTGGCTGACAAGAATCCTCAAGACAATAATGGTTGGTATTTAATGGACTTTTTCTACTAATATAAGAAAGGTTCCAACAGTTTACTAGTTCATCTTCTGAATTATTTCCACTCTTAACAGCTATGATTTTGGCAGATTTGTATCCCCAACAGTAAAATAAAGAAGAGGAACAGAATGGCAACAGTTCCTGTCTGACACAAGCTACGTCGGATACTACACCACAAGTCAGATTTTGACTGTGGTCAGATTGCTCCCTGGAAAATAAACATCAAAGATCAAAAGCAACAGGAAGCATGAGAAAAATCACGGCTTGCCAAAACTGAAGATTTTGCCTGGATCGAGCAAAATCTTACCGACAAACTAAAAAAATAGAAAAAATTTACCTTGCAGACTGTAAAAACTCATCTAGTTAAAAATATAAGTATTTACATTTTAAATCACCTTGATCTGAACTCCCGCCTCCATGTACTCTAAGTCATTAAATTCCCTGTGGCCTTATGGTAATGACATTTTAAGGTGACCTGTTTTCCTGAGCAGCTAGCTGCCTTCTAGGTAACCCATTCTTGAGAAATCCTTTCAACAGGGCCTGACTGACTACCTAAGGAGCTTTCTTGCTCTCTGTCCTGTGAAGTGACCTTAATAACCACTTCACGGTTCATTGGATGTAATGACCAAACTTCGACAATGTCGCACTTCTGGAAGAGAATGTAGGCAGTCTATCGATTCCCGGACAGCAGCGTGCTCTGACCCCTGTGGAGCTCCCACCGCCCCAGAGGAAAGCCTCCGTTTAAAAGAAGGGAGGTCCCGAGCCGGGATAAGAAGCCTGACACGGGCCACACCTAGGATTTTTACGGTCTCTCTCGAGAAAAGAAGAGGTCGTTGCACTAAAGCAAACGTTTTAAATCATTGCTTTATTTCACTATTGTTCAACAGCAAAGTCCATTTCTCTCAAGGTGGATCTTGAATTGCTCCCTGTGTTCTTTTCCTCATTCTGAATAAAAAAGGTAATGAAGAAAAAGCCTGCACTTTTGGAGACCTAGAATCTTATTTATGCTAATAAGCTTTTGACTGCGATTTCATGTTTCAGTATCTCCTGCTGGCATCTTGGTGGTCACACGGAGCTCCCCACCCTCCAATGAAGATGGCTGTCCACAACCACCACCATTGA
>NW_011908473.1:0-3364 GCF_000151845.1 Pteropus vampyrus
GGGTCCCATAGTCCATTTGAGCCAGAGTCTGATGAGGCAGTCTCTACAGGTGGGGACGGGTCCTTACAGGTGGGGACGGATCCCTCCATCTTGCCTGGTGGGGAGCGAGTATCCACAGAGGCTAAGGCTAAGAACGTGGGCTTCGGGTTCACAGACCTCGGTTTGAATCCCCACTCTGCTTTGTGACCTGGAGCCAATTCTGGGAATTTTCCAAGCTTCATTTTCCTCTCCTGGAAAGTAAAGCTAATAACAGTTCCTGACTCACAGGGCTACTGTTGAGATTAAATGAGCTAATACAGGTAATAAGCTTGTTCAGAGTAAGTGTTTGACAAATGTTAGCTACTATTATTAGTTATTAGTGCTTTACCAATTATCCCACCTGGCCTACCTATTAGCTTCACAGATTCAGCGTTTCGTATTGGTGGGAAGGAGGCAGGGGAATGTGAAATAGGCTTCGGTGTCTGGTTTCACTTTTTTTTTTTGGTCGTCTCTACATCTCCCATGCCCATGTCCACCCCTTAGGAAGCAAGGATTACTCTGGAAGAACGGCAGAGTGAGGGTCAGAGCGAGACGGGGCTCAATCGTAACATTCAAATTCCCCTCATCACACAAGAGAAAGATGATGTTGCCTCTGGTTGTCAACCCTGACAAGAAGGGCCACTTACCTCCTTCTTGGAAAAATGGGATACCTGAGTTAGACCCAGATAGTTGATGGACACCTGGCTCAAGGCACCTTCCAACTCATGACCCGCCCCCCTCCCCCCACAAACACACTGCGCTGCTCCAGACCTCAGCCTGTGCCCAGAACAGAGCTCGGCCACATCCAGCCGCCACCTGCCTGTCTTCGCAGATCAAGCTTTATTCGCCCCCTCATTTCTACCTTGTCTGGGGCCACTGTCCTGTCACGATGGCGTGGCTCTCGAAGCCTAAAACATTTGCCACCTGGCCCTTTACAGGAAGTCTGTGCACCCGCGCCGGTGGCCCTTGCCCTCTCACCATTCTGTTGTCTGTGAGCACCTAGATGACGGCACTGTGCCTTTTTCACGTGTGTGTCACACAGGCGACAGTTTCGTAAAGGAACGAATGAGTAAATACATGCTTCGAAAATGCCAGGCTCACACAGTGCACCGCGAACGACACAGGCCCGTGTGTGTGTGTGTGTGTGTGTGTGTGTGTGTGTGTATGTATGTATGCATGCATGCATGCATGCATGCATGCGCACACGCGTGTGCGTGCACATGCGTGTGTGCGTCCTGACCTTATCTCCATGGCAGTCAGATTTCAGAGAACCTTGGCTTTTCTGAGCTTCCCGTTTTTGGCTTTTTTAGCGCGTGTCCTCTCTGCCATAATGACTCTGAGGTCACCTACAAACGTGAGAAAGGAGAGGCGTGGCTGGGTGGCTGTGTGGATCCCACACGGTAGTTACCACGGGGAACAGGCCTCAGGAGAGGCATCGGAACAAAAGTACGTTCCCTGCTACCCTGCCAGGTAGAGATTCCTCTGTGTTACCAATTTAATCCCGAACAACAGGAATGCCCAGGGGGCTGGGTCCTGGCTGTCGTTCAAGGCCAGTTTCTCTAAGATGTTAGGTCTTGGCAGTGGTGTTGAACTCACGAATCGGGACCGGGTTGGGAGGGGTGGGGTGTAATGAACGAGGAGGGTTGGGCAGGGAGAGGAGGGCCCGGCCCATACTTAGGTCCCTCATTTTCCAAGTTCACCAGCACCCTCTCTTGGAAAACGTGGCACCGTGTTCTAACGTAAAGGGGACCACAGACCACAGTGGACAGGGGGCTGTGGAGAGGGCAGTGCCGCCAACTCAGAGGGGCACCCGAGCCTCTACTGTGCGTCTGGAACTTTGTCCCGGCTCCTGGGCGGGCTCTTGAAATAGGCAGGGACAGCACGAGACAGCAAATGTTCTCTGCTGGTCCGAAACTGTGCTTGCTCGGCTTTCTCCCCTCATCTAAACCAAGCCCGACACACAGACAACAATAAAATAGTGTCACTGCACCCGACCGGGACAGAGGCTTATCCTTCCTCCCTCTGCTCCTGACTGTGCGATCGGCCACAGCGATGTCTCCACGCTGACTCAGTGCGGCGGTGGAGGGCTGGCTGGCCGCGCTCGGAACACAGGACTCGGGGCAGACACCGCAATCCCAGGATCTGAGCAGCAGGCGGCAGGAAAGGAGCCAGCAACTGCTTCTGCGGGGGTCCCCAGCGGCAAGGGATGGGCAAGGTGGCCATGCCTGAGTGCGGGAAGCTCTGGGTCGTTATTGGAGACAGGGAGGGAGAATCAGGGATCTGAATGCAGGACTGTCACCGAACCGAACTTTGAAAACCGTCACTAGAGGAAGCTAATCCATCGTGAGATGGAGAGAGGGAAGAGATGTTTATGGAGAGACACGCTCCTTCCTGCTCAGAAGACATCGCAAAGTCTGATAAGGATCCCTTAGAAGCCCTTGGGTTCCCCTTATTGTGTTGCCTGTTAGGCGCTGCTGGCAGGCTCCTTAGGGAGCCATGAAAGGAGGCCTCTCTCGCTCCGTGAGCTGTGAGGAAAGCCTGGAGTGGCAATGTCCCCAGGGCACCTTAGAGCTTCACAGCCCCGGCTGAAGGAAGACAGGAAACCGCGTCCCCCAGAGAGACGCTTAAAAGATGTGTTTACTTCACATAGAGACATCCTTTTGGTAAAAAAAAAAAAAAAAGAAAAAAAAAAAAATTCTGGGTCTATCCGCAGGAGTTACAAGTCTGTCAAAAGTGGCAGCAAAGACTTTTTCATCCGAGATGGCAGAAAAGTTGGTAGCAGCAGAGAAATCACTTTCTAAGTTTATTCCATTCCTTCCATTTTTGTTTTCTCTAAGTCCAGGGGAAATCTTACCAGAAAATTACTACCCAAACCAAACAACCAACCAAGGGGCCGGATCGAGCACGGAAGGTACAACGGTGCGTGGCAGCACGCACCAACCATGAAAACTAGACCAGGTTTCCCGTTCTGTAGGATATGAGAGAAATTAAAACTTTTAAAAGCCCACAGCACGCTCCAGCGCCTTCTTGCCACAGGGGACTTTAAACTTATATCCAGCGGTCGATACTACTGAGCCTCGGCCGTGTCTTCCTTTCTCATTCTAACATTCTCGTTCATCCTAAAATCGTAGGGAAAACAAAAATCCAAAAGGCAAAGAGTTTTCAAAACCTTAAAAGCAAACAGCCCCACGAGACACTTAGGTCATCGGGCCCCGGTGTGTGTGCACTGAGTTCAGAGCGCCATGTGATCATGCGTGACGGCAGTGACTTCTGAGAGAGAGACGACTTCCAAACAAAACTAAAAACCCGTAAAGGGTGACAGGCCACACGCGTTTTATACCGTACA
>NW_011908474.1:0-2576 GCF_000151845.1 Pteropus vampyrus
CTGAGAACAGGTGTCTCAGGCATCTGAAGTGAACATGTTACAAAGTGAAGAAAGGTGAGGAGAAGAAATGGGATGAATCTAGGGAAAGTCCTTGGTAAGGATTCAAAAACAGAGTCCAGAGGCAAATAGAAACCAGAAGCAAATTTTGACACCACTGACAGTGGACTGAGAAAAGCAAACCAAGATACAAAGTAGGAACCAAATAGGATATAAATCAAAGTATAAAATTGTCAAGGACAAGAAAGAAAGCATGTGGAAACTGTTGCAAAAGCCACTGGAGTTTTGCCATCATACCTTGCAAAGGCATTCGTCAAAGCCTACAAGTTCATTTTTGCTCTTCTTCTCATCAGCCTAATGATAATGAAAGATTCCTTTGTACTTGCTCGCTCTCAAACACTATTCTATGTGCAATAACATATTAAATATTAATATTTATATGTATTAATTTTATCAACAACCCTATAAGGTAGGTATTAGTATTATCTCCAATTTAAAATGAAAAAAACTGATGTCCAAAGAGATGAAATAATGTTTCCAAGTCTCTCAACTTATATGTGACAGAGCTAGGATTCAAAGCTAGGTGGTTAGGTTCCAGAGTTATCATTAACTCGCTTTGCATTGTCTCTCAATAGAGGGATAGAATATATGAATTGTGTTTATCCAAGGTCATTTCATTAGTACTTTTTTGTGTCTGGTGTATGTGATAAGAGGAAAATGGTTACTACAATAGAATTAGTATGGGACATTCTATCAACCTTTACCAAAACCACAATTTTTTTATAATCTTAAAATTATATCTTTGTGTTTAATAATACATTTTTTTAAAAGTCACATTTATTGAGGTATAAAAAAACGCATGGTTTTATATACTGATCTTATGTTTTCTCCTTGTCTGAACCTCTGAATGTATGACCAATCCAGACACTGTTCTGATTAGAAAGATCTGAAGTCACTCTAACATATTAAACAGCAGTACAAGGCATTTGTGAACAGACCTACTTATGTGAAAAGTATCTTTCTTTGAGATCTTACCTAAGAACATTACTATGAGGTATCTATGCAAAGAAATGAAAGACATTCCTAGGTCCATTCAAGATCATTAGTAATCAACTCCATTGAACCTCATCGTTATTTACGGAAATGATGCAACTTTACTCTCTCTTTCATTACTTTCAGCTTCTCTGAGGAATCTAAATCTTTTCTTTACATTGGACCTTTCTATACAACCCTACAACCTTAAACAAGTCGCTGGTCTACTAAATCAGTACAGCATTTGAATAGTAACCAATGTTGATTCTTTGAAAAGGATATAGACCAGAAGAATCTCAAGATCAAGAAGCTCAAAGAGGAATAATAACTGATAATTCTATACTTTAAGCACACAGCCATGACCAAAATGACCCCCAACAGACCCTCAATGTTTGCACAATTATCCTAGACTCCCTTCATTTGTTTTCAACATCATCCTTTCTTAGAGCCCAGTCTCCAGACTTGCCTCACATACAGGACTCTGAAAGAAAGGAATTTCAGGTAAGAAATAAGAATACATCTTGACCTGAAAAAACAAATTATTCCAAGCTATAGATATTTTCAAGACATTTTTGAATGTAAATATTGCTCAGCATATATAGCAAAACTTTGTTAAAATTTTCCAAAAAAATTTTTTAGATAATTTTGGCTGCAGACTATCATCATATTTTTTATGCAAGTAACTCCTCAGCCTGGTGTAAGAAGATGATAACATTCTCATTGAAATTTCAAGTGTGTAGATTTGTGCTCTGCAAAGAACTTCAATGGCTTAGATTTTTAAGCCCAGGATTTGTGTCATATGCAGAACACCCGGCAAATAATTTCCTGGGATATAGGAGGATTTGTAGCATTTAGTCACAGACATGAATATATAAAATGAAACTTGATTTCATTACGGTTTGTCAATAATCAGTGAAAAAAACTTTCCAAAATATCTTCTCATGAGGTTCCTTAACAACATGGTTTAGATATTCTGAATACTTTAAAATTTAGCTATCACTAAGTAGATATTACTGAATATTAAGTTATGACTATAAAATGTGGCTTCTTTGCAGAGATTTCCCACTGACACTGCCTAGGAAGTAGCACAAATGCCTCTTGAAAGAATCTGATCCCATCACCAAGGAATTCATTCTCAAGGTAAGAAAGTGCTAACAGATTTCCCAGGGATACTTTCTCCAAGAATGAGGGTGCCTCTAAGGGTTGCTAATATCATTCAATTAATGTAACAACATACTCAATTTTTTTTTCACTCTAAAAATCATATTAACAGACTATGCTGTCCTTAAGCTACATAGAGGAACTAAAAGTGATTTTTACCGAGTGAGCCCATTCTAAAACAATGGCTAGATAGACAAGAAAGAAAGAAAGAAGACATGCTATTTCTTTTAGTGATGGTTCTAGAAGTATATTTAAGCCCCAATGAGATTCAATAGTTGATGAGACAAGGTCTCAGAGAGCCGTATGTCATGACCCCAACCCAAGAGCCTGGATCCAAGGAACTGAGATGTGTCCTCTGAAGATGATCCTGAGGAAGAAAATAATAA
>NW_011908475.1:0-1727 GCF_000151845.1 Pteropus vampyrus
TGGACTTCTGCCACTGAGGAAAATGCCTGGATGTAGCAGGAATTTGACAAATGCTTAAGAATTGAATATGATTTCTAGCAAATGAGGAGATCTGTTCTTTTGGTGACAATGATGCACACCATTTTTCTGAGCTCCCATTATGCACCAAAAAGCAGTAACTTAGTACTTTTTACGTGTGTCATCCACTTAGTTCTTCCAACAAAGTCACATGAGGACTTTTGAGACTGAAATAGAGTAAATAACTCACCAAGTTTGCACAGCTGGGAGGGATTCTGGATCCCGTCTGTCTGCCTGTCTGTGGTCTCTCTTTGATTCTGACCAGCAGGACGGTCACCTGTAATCTGGCACTAATGGCCTTGCTGTCTTTTTCCCTAATGGAAGCCCAGTCTGTAATGACCTTTGACAAAGTCAACCGGATATTCCTCTTCTGCAAGTCCACTACACCACCACCGTGCCAAAGTTAACATTGCTTTTACCAGGGCCACCACTGGCACAGGGATCGTGACCATCAACCATCATCTCTGGTTTTGACCACTACTAATAAAATCTCTAGAATTGTCCCAAACTGTATAGAAAGGAATGTCTTCTACTCCAGTGGTTCCCAACTCCTGGCCTGCAGACCAATACCAGTCCGTGGCCTGTTAGGAACCGGGCTGCACAGCAGGAGGTGACCAGCAGGTGAGCCAGCAAAGCTTCATCTGTATTTGCAGCCGCTCCCCAGTGCTAGCATCACCGGTGGCCTCAGCTCCACTGCAGATCACCAGGCAGTAGATTCTCAGGAGCACCGGTCCCTGGTGCCAGAAAGGTTGAGGACCGCTTGTCTACTTCTTTAAATTGTTCTGCTACATGTCTTGTTCTTAGAACATATAATAAAGGAAAAAATGACTTGTAGCTATACTCATTCCAAATTGAATATTTTTAAAGGGATATTTTTCAATTTGTCAAAAGCATATCAACGGTCATAAAATTCTTTAACATACTCTGACCTCATACTCTTACCCTTGGGAATTTATTCCAAGAATATAATTTAAAAGAGGTTAAAGCTCATACACACAGATATTTTGCAGCATTATTTGTATTGGAAACAAGCCAAAGGCCCAATAACAAGAAGAACAATTTATAAATCTTGGTACATCAACATAACAAAATTATAAGCTGCCACTTATAATCATAAATTTCGAAAGTTTGTAATATAGCAAGAAAATCTGTGATAATTTTAAAGTAACAGAGTGGAACTACAAAATTCTACCTATTGTATAAAAATTATATGGGCACATGAAGTACTAAAAGGAAACCATAAGGAATTAGATAAACCGTTTGGTGTATTTAGAGTTTGAAATTATGTGTGACATTTTTGTCGTTTTTATTTCCTTAATTCTTTTTAAAATATGTGTATACAGGGAATGCTAGGGACAGAGATCTTCATTTGTTCTCATTTTAAATATTTTGTTCTTATCTCACTAAATTTTTTTACTGTAATTCCTGTCTCTGCCATAAATTATGGTCTTGGTTGTACTGTCAGCATATAGAGTAGTATATTTCATAAACATTTAGTTTCTAATACATTAATAGTATTCCTTTCCTAGAGCAGTGTGCTTCTCAAATTTTAATGGGCATTCATCTCACCTGGAGATCTTATTAAAATGCTGATTTTGACCCAATAGGTCTGGGGTAAGGCCTGAGATTCTGCATTTCTAATAAACCTCCAGGTGGCGCTGGTGCTGCTG
>NW_011908476.1:0-1625 GCF_000151845.1 Pteropus vampyrus
TCCCATCCCTTCCCTTCCCTTCCCATCCCATCCCTTCCCATCCCATCCCATCCCATCCCATCCCATCCCATCCCATCCCATCCCATCCCATCCTATCCCATCCCTTCCCATCCCTTCCCTTCCCTTCCCATCCCATCCCATCCCATCCTATCCCATCCCATCCCATCTCATTCCATTCTTTCATTAAAAAATGCTGGTCTTCACCCAACTAGTGCGTAGTTGTTGTAGCCTAAAAACACTGCTTCAGAACGTAGGTTGTGGAGCTTCCAGAGCCCAGTAACCAGATGTAGCATTGTTTCTAGGCATGGACAGACTTCACCATGATGCTGCTCACCCGCTAGGTCCATACTTCTCAAGGGGAACCCATGTTGCCTGCAGGGGTGGGAAGGGCATGGGGCCTGTGTGGTATTATTGTGCTTCTGGTGTTAAAGGATTTGGGTTTAAATCTTAACCTCCATCATGTGTGACATTGGCTAGGTGACCCAACCTCTTTAACCCTGTGTCCTTGTCTGTAAAATGGGCATGATAATTACCCATCTCTTAGATTTATGTGAACATTAAATTAAACTAGATGAGGTCAGTAACACACATGACACCTGTACATACTCAAAAAATGTTGCAGCAGTTATTATTGTGATTATGGCTCTTAGGGACTCTTATTACTTGTGAGGAGTCATCTTCCACTCCTGGGACCAACAGGCAGAAGCTGTGTTTCTCAGGCAGTTGTTAAGAACTCAAGGGTTGCCTGGTCTGGATAGAGAGTTGGCTGCCAGCTTTTGCTTTCCAAACTGTGAACTAAATAGGCCAAGGATCAGCTTCAAAATGCCACAGGGCACTTGGGAGATGGGTGAGGCCCACGTAGTCATTGGAAGTGTATGTATAGCATCCTCTTGTTAACACAGAATCCAGGCTGGAAAGTCCAAATACTCTGCAACTTTATTTCTGCACTTTGCGCTTATGAAGGAGAGATACCTACAGATAAGGCAGCCGAGAGCAGGGATTTTTCAAGAGAGAAATTTCCTGGGCAGGTATTAGAATGAGTACAGACTCAGCGCCCAGTTTCGGTCCTCCTGCTCTGACAGTCACAATAAAGCCCACTGCTGGCTTCCCCCACGTCCTTGCGCAGCACTGGCAGAATCTGCAGCCACCAAGCTACTCCCTTAAGAGAGGGCAGCGTGTTACCCTTTCCCAAAGCTTTGCCTGGCCCAGTTCGGTTTTCCAGTTCTCACCTGTGCTCTCTCAAAGATAGCCCCTCCCACACTTGATGGAAACTCTTCATTTGCTTGTGGTACCCCTGAGGGAGACTGTGGGCGACTTGGGGAGAGGAACTGTCTGATTCATCTTTGTGACCCCAATCGCAAGTGGGGAGCTTTGCACAAGGCAAGTACTTATCCCATGCTTGTGAAGTGAAAAGCTTTAAATAATTTGTTTTTGAACTTCATGTCATTTTCCCCATTTGCTGTGTGCTGACTACGTTTTGAGAAGGCTACTTAGTTAAAACCAAATGCAAACCCAAATTAAATCCCTCCCACCCAAACCTGTGTCATTTTGTGTAAGTGGAATGTAAGACGACAAAACTTTGAAGATGGAAAACGTCAGGGCCCTATGATTTCATATTTTTTTTT
>NW_011908477.1:0-1665 GCF_000151845.1 Pteropus vampyrus
CACTTGAGATCACGCAAAAAGCTTCAGTCTTCAGACAGCGTGCCTGGAGCTGAGGGTCTAAGATGGCTTTACTCAAGTGTCCAGCCATTGGCTGCCAGCTGGGCTATCTTCCTTCCCCCTATACTTGGCCTGTCCTCCTCCAGGAGGGTGGGTTGGGCTATTTCACAGTGTGGTGGTCTTGGGAGTCTAAGAAGGCAAGAACAGAAATGCAAGGCCGCTCAAGGCCTTGTCCCTGGAACTCATACTGTGGCATTTTCATTGTATTCTCATGTTCAAAGCAAGTCACTGGGCCAACCAGATTCGAGGGGCGGAGAAAGAAACAGCACTTCTCAATGGAGACGCAGGAACATCCACTTCCACAGGTGTGGACATAAACCAGAGCGTTTCACTGGGGACCACTGTTAGTATGATCTTCCACAGGCGACTCACTGTATGTGAGCTGTTTCCACGTCGCCTAGAATCGGTCTGTGTTTTGCGGAAACCGAATTTTGCGGGATTACGTTGGCGAGAACGATCCTGATGCCACCATTATGTAAAATTTTGTGTTGTTCTGTTTCGCCCGCAGCTTTTCTTAGTGACACTAAAGATCGAGGCCCTCCAGCACAGCCACAGACCTGGAGAAGTGCCGAGAAGTTCCCCTTTGGGCAGACCCATTACCTGAGAGCATTTGAGAAACCCCCGCAGGTGCGCACACAGGCTCTGCGAGACTTTGAGAAGGTAAGTCACATGGGTGGGTTATTGTTGTCCCAGGGGGAAGGCCTACCACGGGAGAGTGACGTCCTACAAAAGTACGACCCTCGGCTTAGTCCGGATTGTGGCCATGCTTACCTTCATGGTGTCTCTTTTAAGAGCATTCGTCCCGATAAGCCTCTGGACGGTGAGCTCCGTGCTGAGTGCCGTGGCGTGTGGGCCGTTGCCTCTGCCAGCGCTCCGCCTTCCCATTTCTACCCCTGTTGCTTCCGAGATCAATTCAGGACGTTTAAATGGCACCCTGAGAGTCTAAAGCTGGACTATAATAAGCCCAGGGGACCCAGCCCAGATGGCGGGCGTATTCTCCGTAGCTGGCTTGGAGCACTCTGCAGAGCTGGGTACTTACTGTCTGAAGCATGAGGTGCCTCAGCCACAGTCATTTGCTTCTCAACAGGAATCTGTCATCAGTGTTGAAAATGGTTCAACTCTTTCTCTTTAAATGTTTTGGACAGCTTTATTCGTGATAGCCCAAAATTAGGAAAAAAAAAAAAAAGGAAAAAAAAAACCAGATGCCTATCGACAGGAGAAGGGAGAAACTTTTGTGTCGTTTTTGTATAGTTGAAAACTACTTAGCGGTAAGAGGAAAGACTCACGGTTCATATGCACGGATGATCCTCACAGGCAAAAGAAGCTAGACACAAAGCACGTGCCGTGCGAGCCCATGGCCGGACGCACGGCGTGTGCACGAGGTGGCGACCTGCGTGCTGCATGTTAGTGCTCACCGGTAGACGAGGCACCAACTAGCCAAGCAGCAAAGCAGCTGGGACCTTAGCTCCCTATGGCAACCGACGCGATAGGCACAATGTGCAGAGGTGGGGGCTTCCACTCCCCGGGACTCTCAGAGCTACCGCCCCTCCGAGTGTCCATCCCGGCAGCAGCAGAGACCACCGCTCTATTGGTGGGACACGCTTCTGC
>NW_011908478.1:0-1719 GCF_000151845.1 Pteropus vampyrus
CACACACACACACACAGTGTGAACTTCTGGAAGGAGGTGAGGGAAGGAGCAGTGATTTGTACACACAAGTCCCAGGACTTGTTCCTTTGGGGCGAGACCTCAGATCAAGATGCCTTTTGACTTCACTCCTCTAATCAAAACTTTTTTCCCTTTGTCATGTTTTTCAAGTATAATAATTGGCCTTAGGGAAAATAACAGGCATTTGAAAATTTAAAAACAATTTTTTGAAATTTTTAACAAGCAAATGTCGATAAGATGTCTCAACAAAAAATGTCCAACATTTTCAGGTCTTATGATAAGTTATTTTTTGTTACCAGGGGAAGAAGGAAAATTTATCTATGTTAAGTGTATCAATGTTAGATAATTTACAAAAAAAAAAAATGGGTTCCAAAGTAGGTTTTTTATTAATAAGGTTACATTTAAAATAAATATGCAGTTTTAATATGTATTTTTAGCTGCCATAGTTAGATGGCAAAGTATAATTTTGAAAAGTTGACATATTTACCTTTAGTTTAAAATATAAGCAGTAAGCTTATGGAAATATAATTAAAATGCATTTTACTAATAATCCCTAGATTTAGAGACTAAGAATTTATAGTAGGTGAATTTCATCTAAAATTTTTCGTTGAGAAAATGCAGCAGCTTCTAATAATAAATATCAAGCAGCACTTTTGAAAACTTCTGATTTTAAGGCAGATTTTAAAATGGTTATATAAACTGAAATGAATGAATTCTACTTTAAACTCTCATGTTCTATATTTTCTTAAATTATATCCATCTGAAACTTTTCCTTATTACAAAAATACATTTTTAATGCTGAAAACGTGTGTAAACTGGTATATTTAACACTGTATTTATTATCACTTTACATACTCTTTTCTAGAGAACTCAAACCAAAAATGAAGGTCAATAGGCTTCACATGTTATTTTTCCAGTGCCGTATTATAAAAAGATTCACAGCCCCTGAGAAAGCTGCTATAGAGTATTGTCTATCATATTGTTACAAGACAACTAAATACAGTAGTTGTGTTGTAAGTATTGACTTATAAAACTCTAATAAGAAAAAAGTCATTAGCAACAGCAAAACCTTATGCTCTGGTCTAATTTTATTAAAACAGATGTGGGAGGTTATAGAAATTAAAAATGCTATTAAATCTTAAACCACCTTACCCTTGGCCAAAGTAATGTTCTAACCCCAAGTATTTAGTCTTTTTTTTTCCCCTTCCAATGAAGTAAATGTCAAACCATAACACAAATCTTCCTAGTTCTTCCAACCAGTAGTAGGGTTGGGTTTGCCTTTGCAAAGCAGAAAGCTCTCAAAATTTTGCTTCTCAGAGCATAGTTTTAAAAAAGATGAATATTCTATAAACCTCCAGGCATCGCTGCATCATCATCCAATAGCAGAAGTGGAATTAAGCACCTTTTAAGTAGAAAATTGGGGAAGAATCCTCAAGCAGTTAGCATTGATCCCTAACATTATGAGAGCTTAATTACCATTATGCACTCGCTTTCACCCCCTTCCTACTCGCCCCCCCCCCAAAAAAAAAGTGTAAGGGAAAGAACCATGAAGAAAAAATTAGGGAAGTTAGAAAAATGCAAACCAAGGGCTACAACTCGGATGCCTACAGCAGATGGATAGGTAATATAGATAATAGGGAATGTTGGATATTGTCCAATTTTGAATGTTGGTAATTATTTGGGGCCTTTAAAAAGCACTGT
>NW_011908479.1:0-2545 GCF_000151845.1 Pteropus vampyrus
TCTCTGAGGATCTATGAGGATCAAATAAGTTAAGACACCTACAAGCACTTGGCATGGTGCTCAATAAATGTTTGTTTTTATCGATGTTCATAATATCATTATCATTATTAGATTTCCAAATGTACTCCTACTGCTTTTGTTCCAGGCCTTGTCATTCTTTTCCTGGACCATTATGATCACCTTCTCAAGACTTTTTCTACTAACCTATCCTGCAACTTTCACCTGATTGCCTTTTCCGAAGGACAGATCTGACCACTTCTTTTACATGCTTCAAAACCTTCTTTGGCTTCCCTTTGCCTGAAGAACCGAGTTTAAACTTTTCAGCATTCTTCCGGCAATGCTAGACAATCTGCAGTTCCATGAATATGCCCTGCTATTTTAAACACCCTTGCTTTGCACAGAGGCAGATTTACAGTGATGACATCGGGCTTACGCTTCAGGGCCCCTCATTTGCACAAGCACATTCAAAGGCTTGGCATGTTCTCCAGGACTCAGAGAAAGCAGCAGTCCTGCTGGGGGCCTGAGCCAAGGAGTACTCTCGAACTCAGAGATGGTAGTCCTGGTGATACGGGTAGGGCCAGTGGGCTACCTCCTCATCTGCACAGATCTCAGTGACAACCTGCCCCTGCAACCACATTGAGCATCTGAACCCTGTCTTTGACCCTCAGGAGAAGATCTGAACTAGAAGTGGCCCCATCCCTGCTTGGGGACCACTATTACTCAAGGTCTACCTGAGCTTCTACCCCCAACCAGGGGCTACTGGGGCTACCGTCAGGGGACAGGGCACCTGTGAGGCTTTCCTTTGTCTGAACAAGGAGCTGTAGAGAAAGTTGCAGGAAAGCCATGACTGATAACAAAGTTGTAAAACCAAAAGAGACTTCTAAAACCATCAATAAAAAAACCAGATTCTTCTCAACTATACCAGAGGAAAGACTGAATCATCTTCCTAGTCTCTCTATAGAAAATGATATTACAATATCAGTCAAAGACTAGGAGGCCAAAATATAGGAAGAAAAGTATTATAGAGGTGGTTCAGGCAGTTTATTCACTGATAATACAGCAATAATAACAATATGTTGCTCTTCTGGAATTTGTGATGCTCGTGGTACTTATCAACTTTTGAAAATTTATAATTTTGCCCAACTTTATATTTGTAACATTGCATTCTTTTAAAATCATGGACTGCAAATGGTGTTAGTTTCCTGCGCCATAAACCCAATCTGTCTCTGTAGCACAGAAGGCTCCCCTTTGCAGTATGCTCATTTTCTCTGAAGATGTGGTTTTAACGTTGTCCCCTCTAACAGAACTGCCATCCTCTTTCCTGGGCTATCACTGTACCTCATGCATACACCTTTCTTGCTGCATGTAGCACACTGATCAAAATCACTATCTCCCTCTGTGGACTTCTTCAAGACAGGAGATCTGCTTCGACCCACCTTTGTATTTCTTATACCTAATTTGTGTCTGTCACATAATAAGCACTTCATAAATGTTTTTTGAATACATGAATGAATACATAAATGGATGAATAGCTGGAAAGACCGAACAGTGAGTGGGCATAATCAGAGAGAGTTTTCTGCAGACATGGAATTTGTATTATATCATGAAAGATGATTACTATATGACTTGGAAGAGAAGAAGCATGTGGACATTCTCAGTAGTGAAGTCAGCATAAACAGAAAGTAAGTCAGATTGTCAGGGGTTATGGTGGGAAGAAGGGGTGACTAAAAAGGTATAGCACTATAAGGGAAATTTTGGGGGCGATAAAACTGTTTTGTATCCTGATTATGGTGGTGGTTATGTGAACCTACACATGTGTTAACATTTATACAATTTCACATCAAAAGAAAAAAGCAAATTTTATTGTATGATAATTTTGAAAATAAAATTTGTCTAAAAAGAACTAGGGCCAGACAAATTATCTGGTATTTGTGACAAACAATGAGAAAATAAATTTGATAAAAATTAGGAATTAAGCTTTTTACTTCCATAATATAACATAAAAATAAAATATGCTAATAATTTGTATTGGGAAATGGTGAAAGATAAAACTGAACAGGCAAAATGATTGAGCCTTAGGTCAGTACTGACATTTAACTTTGATCCAATACATAACAATACATAACAAAAACAAGCAGGTTAGGAGATTATTCAGTGACAAGGGGCTCTCTGCCCTCACCAAAGCCAAGGATGAGTGAAGCAGTGAGTCACATGCACGATGATCAGTGTTTTCTTGACATTTTACATGGGAACCCACAGATGCTTATATGTTTTCATTCTTTTAGCTGATCCTTCTTATGCAGAACAAGAGATCAGAGCAAAGTGTTGTGAATCACTTGGAAATGATGAACAATGGCCTCAGGAGGGGAAGGGGAAATGTCAGGTGTGTGGTTTCTCCAATCCTAAAATATTTGCTTTCAATGCACTTAGCAGAGTTATAATTATAGGGTGTTAAACTCTTGAAAGTGTCATGCTTACTCAGCATTCCACTTAATCATTTAAAAAAAATAACAGCTTTATTTACATATTCACACAGTATGCTGTC
>NW_011908480.1:0-2662 GCF_000151845.1 Pteropus vampyrus
TCTGGGCTGTGACGGTTATTGTACACTTCACCTCCTCACGCCTGGGTTTCTCATATGGTTATTAACATTAAACCGGTGGAAACACACAAAGCATTTAGAGTGTCTGTCACTGGGTTAGCAACGTGAAATGGTAGTTATTACAGTTTTCCAAATAATGATAATCACAGAATCATAAGCCTTTCAGGTATAAAGGAACTCTAGGCAGTCTCGGTGTCCGGCACAACGCGAGAGCGTTTTGACTTTCGATAATCTTTCAACACACCCTCGTCTTGCCTGCTGTCACCTTGCAATTCACCCGTGCTAGGGAATAGGTTGTGGCTGTGTGGTATAAACAGCCAGATTTTGACAATAGGCATGGTTAATGGGGAGTAGGATGACTTTTCAGTCTTTTTGTTTTCTTTTTTTTTTTAAAAAAAAAAAAACCTTGGGGGAAATGGAAACAAATTTTAAAAAAAAACCAACCAAAATAAAGGTGAAAAAAAAAACAATAAAAATGGAAAACCCTTTCCCCGAATTCCGGGAAAAAATTCAACCTCAACCTAACAACAAGCCTCCAAAGAAGGTAAAAAAAAAACTTTTAACCAAAAACAAGGAAAAAAAAAAAGAAAAAACAAGAATGTATACATCTGGTGCCCTCAGAATCCTATAATGTAATGTGTGGGGGATGCATGGAGCATTGGAAAGGAAGAGAGGCTGAGGCCAGAGATAAGGCAAGTGTAAGGGAGAATATAAAATCTTGAGAAACTTGCAAACAAAATGCATCGTGGGAGGTGGAGTGATCAATAAAGATTTTACAGAAGCCATCATTTTGGGTGAACCATAAAGGACCCTTTGGATGTCAACAGGCGATGCTGGAGAAGTGCATTCCAGGTAGAAAGCAGACCGGGCAGAATGTTTCAGAATCTACTAACCGGTCTTCGGCATAGTTTCCTGCTAGCGTCTGTCCTCTGCCGTGGCCCTGCCATAGCCCTGCAGGGCTGCAGCTAATTAAGGGGATAGCCTTGACTTTCCTTCTGCCGCCCTGCTCTCTTCTTAAGTCTCCATCCTCCTTTCTTCCTGTCTGGCAGGACAATATTCCGCCTCTCCCTCTCTCTCTCTCTCCCATGCTCTCTCGCTCTCTCTCTCTATCTATCTCATTCCCTCTCACCTCATTCAATCCGGGTGATGCCTCATAGCTAGTATTCTTTAATAAGATGAGAGAAAACGTGTCCTCCCTACTAACGAGAAAAGGAAGCATTTCTCCTCCCAAATAGATCTACAACTGTTTGAAATGCACATAAAACTGTGAGAGTTTCTCTCAGCAGAGAAATGTGTCCCTAGTTGCTGGTATAATTTTTTCCCTCCAAGTGATGAGGAGACAGGCAAAGGAATATATTTCTTTTCTTATAGCATCAAAACTTTATGACTATCCTTATTTACTGTAAAAATAGCATTATGCACTCTAAAATAAACATTAAAAGACATTTTAAAAAGCTAAAATCTCACCCATAATCGTCTCTGTATCATTAATATAATCTCACCAGCTTAATAAAATTGTTAGCAATTTTTGGATTTCTTCCCAGTCTCCATCCACATGCACTGACTTCACATTGGTGTGTAATCATTAGCAAAACTAATTTCACGAAGAGCTTCTATCCCTCCAAACAAACCACACTTGAGGTGTTTTAAAGTGAACTTAATGTAACAAGATGGCCCTGAGTGACACCGATTATGAGATTTTTTTTAAAAAACCTTGAAACACAAAAAAATAGCGGGCTGGCCTTGGAGCAATGCCACCTGGATAAGACTGAAAACCCCCAGAGCTGGGAAATGTGTTGCTGGAGAATTTGATGATTGATGGATTCGGAGCTCAGAGCCTACAGTGGGAGGCATTTCTCATGAAAAGAGAGAAAAGTTTATCCTGGGGCGGGGAGAAGGTTTTAAGCAGACCACCTTACACAGCTGTGAGAGAAAGAACTTCCTCTTCTCTCTAGTCTGGGTGTGAAAATGGGCCAGTCCCACTCCCTGATAACTTCAGAATGCTGCTCCTGGCCCCGAGGAGGTAGAAAGTGTCCCTGGAGAGGAGCCAGGCCAGGGAGGTTCCAGGTGCCTCTGGGCTAAGTGGTGCCAGTAATTATTTTCCATGTTATTCTTCACTTCTATTATTCCCAAACTTTTAGTAAAGACACTTAAGTTTACAGTCTACTCTTGGGTATATGAATTCATTTTCTAGGGCTGCTGGGACAAATTACCACAGACTGGATGACTTAAAACCATTGAAATTCATTCTTTCACAGTCATGGAGGCCCAAAGTTTAAAATTCAGTTGTTGGCAGGACAGTGATTCCTCCAGGGACTCGAGGAGAATCCCAATTTACATCTTCCAGCCGGGCTCCCCTGGAGTGTGGCCACGCTGCTTCACTCTGTCTGCATCTTCACATGGCCTTCTCCTCTCTCTGCATCTATTCCTCGTCTATGTCTTACAAGAACACTCGTCATTGGATATATGAACCATCTGGGGAACCTAGGACGATCTCATTTTAAGATCCTTAATTATATTTGCAAAGACCTTTTTACCAAATAAACTCACATTCACAGGTTCCAGGTGATTTGGGGGGGGGGAGGGGTGACCATTTGACCTGCTAGAGTTGTGGTTTGGAGAATTAAAGCCAGAGATTGTACCA
>NW_011908481.1:0-1823 GCF_000151845.1 Pteropus vampyrus
CTTCCTCAGTTTATCTTTGATAATAGGCAGCAAAGAGTTCATTTAGCACATAGGGTTGATGATACGCAGATGCCATACATTCCATTCTATCTTACGAATTAAGCAAAAGATACATGAACTTTCCTATAGAATGGATCTTATAGTAATAATACCATTTCATATTCTTTAAAATACATTCTCAACAAACTTGATAGCCTGGCTTAGTGGAAAGTACACTTGACAGGGAAGAGCAAACCTCAATTGTAGTTCTGATTCTGGCTAATTCTCTGTGTTTTCTAAGAGAAGCGATTTAACTTCCTAAAAATTCAATGTAATTACTTGTGAAGGGACCGGATTGGATTATTTCCAAGGTCTCTGTGAGCTCTAAATTTTTATTCTAGTCTAATGAGATTTAAATTTTTAAAGCCCTTATTCTTATTCATCTTAAAATATATATAAATTACCATGCAGCACTTTTCTTGCCAAAAAAAAAAAAAAAAAAGATTTCTTGTCAGCATTTCAGGATGCTAAGATATAAACCTTTATGCACTTTAACATAAAAATATGTTGATTTTTCAATCATTTTGATGTCTTTAGTTTTCAAAAAGTCTGTCATATTATTCATTATTTTAATGGAACTAATAATGAATAATATAAACTAAATCTTTAGAGTGAAAATATATTTTGCCTGTTTTTTTCTCTTAACTTGGATGTTACAGTATTTTATACCAGATTATCATATCAAGCTAAAACAATACAAATGCAAATATGTAAGATCTACTATCACCTTGCAAACTTATTTCAAGATGATGTCCTTTCACTCTACTATTTTAACATTCTCAAGTGAGACTTAACTTTATACTACCATCATTAATAATGGTACATTTCAGCACTTCCTTTCAGACTCATAGAATAGAATGGTATTAAAAAATCTCAATACAAAAAAGAATATTTATAATCCTTAATCAATGGACAGTTATTACAAGCAATATTTGATGTAGTTGTATTACACAAGTATGTTGAAATTAACTTTTTGAAAGTCAGTAACCAGGACAGAATATGAAATGTCACATAAAATTAATTAAACTTAATAATCTTAATTTAACTCTCTTAAGTCTCTTTTTCCCCACCTGTCAAATAAAGACCTTAGATTAGATGATTTGAGATAGAATATTTTGTGACTTCATGAGGAAATGAAGGTAATTAATGAATGATAATGTGATTTAAGATAGATTCTGAAAAATAAGAATTGTCAAAAAAGGAGAGAGACAGGACTCCAGGCAGAACAGCTTAGATATTCGTGATTCATTTCTTGTTTAAATGATAGCGATCAAATGAAAATTAAAACTCTATCTGCATTGTCCTATATTTTAGCTACTAGCCAAGGTGGCTACTAAAATTTAATTAATTTAAATTAAATTAAATTAGAAATTCATTTCCTCAGTCACATTAAATATATTTCAAGTGCTAAGTGCCATATGTGACTATTAGATTAGACAGTTCAGGTGTTTAGATACCAACACATTTCTATCATAACAGAAAGTTCCATTTTTGAGCAATTAGTCTAGATAATAATAACAAAATGCGGACATGTAAATGCAATGCCTATTTGACTATAATATGGTCTTTATCTTGCTTAAAAGAAAACAAAAATAATTTTATTTTAAATATGTAAATATGTTTTCTAAAAAATTAAGAATAAGATCTATATACCTCTCCATGTAAGCGGAGAAAATGAAGAGAATGTAAAAAATTATCAACCCAGAAGAAGTCAAAGGAGAAGAAAAATTATGGGGAAAGGTATATTTGTTAAGATTGAATTTAGCTACAAGACACACACACAC
>NW_011908482.1:0-2482 GCF_000151845.1 Pteropus vampyrus
GTTATATCTTTTGTTGTTGTCCCACTGTCCTTATATATTCCGTTTTTGTTTTTCTTAATCTTTGTTCTCTTTTTGGGTTTTGACGTTTCTGTTCGAATAGTCTCTAACTCAGAGGAAATTTTTTCCTCTGCTGTGTTCAGTGGACTAATAAGCCCGTCAGAAGCATTTTCCATTTCTGTTGCAGTGACTTTGATCTCTAGCATTCCTGGCCCTTCGTAGGATTTCCATCCCTCTGCTTATATTGCCTATCTGTTCTTACATACTGTCTACTTCACTCATTAAAGCCCTTAGCATATTATAGTTGTTTTAAATTCATGGTCTGATAATTCCAACATCCCTGCCATCTAGTTCTAATATTTGCTCTGTCTCCTCAAATTGTGTTTTTTTTGCCTTTTGGTATGCCTTGTAATTTTTTCTTGATGGCTGGTCATGATGTATGGGAATAAAAGGAACTGCTGTAAATGGGCCTCTAGTAATATGGTGGTGAGGTGTCAGGGAAAGGGAATTTTCTACAGCCCTTTGATTAGGTCTCAGTTTATAGTGAGCCTGTGCTTTTGGAGTTCACCAGTATTTCTCAGTTTTTGTTTTTGTTTTTGTTTTTGTTTTCTTCCTCCTCAGGTGAGATGGGATGGCTCGAGTGAGCTGGAGTTGGGCATATCCCTTCTCCCACTGGAAGGATAGAGCCTGGTGGAGTTGAGTATTTTCCTTGGTCAGTTAGGCTCTGGTTAACTGGTTTCCCTTGAGAGAAGGCTTGTTAAGAGGAACAGAGCCATCTGGAGTATTTTGAAATGGTTCTTTTTCCTCTCCTCCTACTGGAAGGGGATTTATTTCCCCATGTTTAGGAATCTGGTCAAGTTCCTGGAGGTAGATCTCACAATATTGTCCCTTATGGGGTTGGAAGAAACTTTCCTCTATCCGCCTAGGTTCTTTCAGCAGGTTTAAATCTGCATGAGACAGATTAACAAGAGAAAACAACCAAATTTAATTATATATGTATACATGAGAACCCCACATACATGAGAGAGTCAGAGACTCCACACACTTGAGAGATTTAGAGACAGAAGGAAAATTAGGTATATATGACATTCTGAACTATAGAAGAGGTAAGGCACCTTGGAGCTTCAGAGGGTCATTGCAGGACGTTAAGAAGAACAGATAGATGTTCAGTAACTAGTAGTTTGCTCTGCCATTGAATAGGTCAACAAAGTTTATCTCATACTAATTCAGATTCTTTCAGGTTGGGGTGGGGGACAGAAATTTTTTTTGAGCCTTCAGGGTCTCTGTTGTCTTTAGCTTAAAATAATTTGCAAACCACAGAGGCACATTATGGCGTGACTCGTTCTGAACCTCTATAACCCCCTTACGGTTGGGTATCCCTGGAGTTTCTAATTTTCAAACTTGTCTACACTGAACCTCCAGCAATTCATCAATTATAGTTCAGATTTTCCTACCCCAGCACTGGGCAGTGCTTTGCTCTATGTCCTTGCCTTTCTAATGGATCCAAGAAGAGTTTTTTACTTTTCAGATAGGTCAGCTTTTTTACTGTTAGAATGGAGTGGTGACTTCCAAACTCCTTACATGCAGAACCAGAAACCGGAAGTCTCTTCTCTTCTACAAGATTTTTGCACCTAAGGTTATTAAAGCTCAGAAAAGTGAAATGATTTGCTTAATATTATACACTTAAAAAATTTTCTTTTTTAGTTTCAGTAGAGAACAATTCTACTCAAAAGACAAATGTGGTCTTTGTCTAAAGATAGTGTTCATTGTTAGTATTTGGAAGTCAGAAAAATATGCTTCCGGAGTTTGGGAGTATAGAGGATTTTCACTTTCAGCATTGTGGATTTCTGAAGTAATCTTTTTGTATGATCTTATATTTTTGAAATCAGAGCAAAATCAATAAAAGTCCCAAGTAAAACAATACCAAAACAAGAAAAATCAGAAATATTGAGGTAGAAAAAAACATAATAATTAAAAAAACTATTAGTTTCTTATAATTAGGTTAATGAGTTTATATGGAGAAAGTAGCTAGAGAAAAGGCCTGAAAGGTTGTCAGGGACAAGATTGAGAAATGGTATGTGAGCCATAAAAAGGAGTTTGCTTTTTATTTGGTAGATAGTGGGGAACAATGAAAAATTTTTATATAATTTAGTAATACAAAGAAAATTTTAGTGCTTTCTATATTATTTCATAAAGAAAATTTTAGTACTTTCTATTTATACTATTTTAAAGTAAGATTGATAGAGGTCTACTTCAGTTTTGTAAAATACTTTGGTTCTAAACACTAATTGAATGCTTTTCAACTATAAGTAATAGCTTAAAAGATAGCAAAACATAGAAATGTGATGCAGTAATTGAGATTAGTATTTAGTGTCACTAAGTATTTGGTAAACATGTATAAAATTGAGGCAGTATATTATGCTGTTGAGCTTAACCAAACTGCTTGGGTTGTTAGCTCTGCTGTTCATTATTTTTTCAACCTTGG
>NW_011908483.1:0-1897 GCF_000151845.1 Pteropus vampyrus
ACCCCCTAAGCTCTAAAGTTTTAAAATTAAGATGAGAAAGTGAGAGCTTTAAGACCCGAAAGCATGTTATTAAACAAGAACATGGGAAAAACAGGTCAAAATTAGAATATCTGTTACTGGATGACTTTTAATAAGATGTAGACAAAACAGGTGGAATTAATTGGCATCTGTCATGAAATTGTATTCAGGAGATAGATCTTGGGCACCTGCTCTGTTTGTAGTTTGCAAATAGATTGTAGACATTTAGGGTCATGGAATGTTGGAATTTAGAGATATATAATATGAAATTCTTCCATTTTGAGTGTGGGAAAACAGGTTAGGGACAATGTGCTTGCTCAAGCTCCCATTGGCACCCACGACCTGTGCTCTTGTTCTCCTTGCCTACCTACGGGAGGCACAAGATCGAGGCCAGCCCGCTGTTATCCCGTTGGAATAAGCTTTCCCTCTCCTGAGGTTTGACTAAAACTGGGTGAACTAAATCTAGCTCTTACTAGAAGGGCCGTGGCTCTGGTGTTTGCACAGATTCGACCCCCACCTACAGTAAGCATTCACTTTAATTTCCATCATGATCCAGACAGGGATACAGACACACCTGAAATCAGAGTTCCATGAAACGATACCCTCTTTAAACACAATGCATTCTAGTAGTTATTTTAGTTCATTAAATAAAAATGCTGGTCACAGCCCCTTAGTGACGACCTGTAGATAGAAAAGCACTGGCAAGAGATAGAGTTTGGTGAAATGTTAGCAGCGCCCCTGTTCAGAGGATTTTGCATGAAAATTCTGTGCTGAAACCAGCAGGCCATGCCCTCTTAGAGAAGGACCACCAGGAAGGCAGATATGGGCAAGTGACAGCGCAGGTTCCTGACAGACGGTTAGAAGTCACCTTCGAGGCCAGTGTGCTGAATGCTTGTCGTGCCCTCACCTGGGGGGCTGCCCTGCATCTGTTTGCTCTCCTGTGAAATTGTGGCTGTTCATGCCTTCCTCAAGGGCTGCTGTTTGGACACATATATGGAGAGAGCCTGGCATATAGTGAACATTTCCTCTTAAGGGTATCTACCACTTTTATTAACATAGATCTGATACCCACAGCCAACCTCCTGTGGTGTGCCTCGTGGGGTGTGACTCGGGTGGTTCCTAACTTGAACCTTTCCATGTGTACCACCCACCTGCATCTCTGGGCCGCTCAGGTGTGTTCTGCTCCTTGGGGATCCGGGCCTCGGTGCAACCATTGGCCCCCCAGAAGGCACTTATTTTGTGATGTTCCTTGTAACAATCAGCCACAGTCCCCCAAGAGTGACAGCTCAGGAGGAAAAGCCCCTTTCACTGCTGCTACCATCACGGATACCCCTTCTAGTGCTCCTGTCCCTAGGGCTGATCTGCTTTTTTGCTTAGTTCCTTTCTGATTATTCTTTAAAGATCCACCAGAGGGAACTGACTTTTCAGTAGTCATTTCTCTGTTCCGTTCTAATGGTGTCTTCCCAGCCACTACTGTCTCTGCTCTGTGATGAGCAGCCTGTGGGGAGCCACCGAATGCCCCCCCCTTGGGCTTGGTCTGGCCTCTGGGTCACCTCCGTCCTGCACACTAGGCCACCTGTCCCCGCCCCCCCAACCCCTGGGGTCTGCCGCTGGCGCGGTTCTGCTGGGTTCTGCTGTTGTTTCCTGGTTGACCGATGACGGAACCCGGGAGGTGGCGGATGTCCCTGACTAGGAAGCCTTCGCGTAGCTCAGGAAATGTGGTACCTGCTCCTTCGCCGCCTTAACTATCAGGTCTCAAGACTCCAGCTGGAATAAATCAGTGAAGCCCAGGAAGAGAAGGCAGTCTGGAAAGTTGCCAGTAATGCTGGAGTCCCCTTGTTAGGTGCCCAAAAGGAAACCTTCATTATATGTGTCTCCC
>NW_011908484.1:0-2943 GCF_000151845.1 Pteropus vampyrus
TGCAGAACTTCAAACGTTTTGGAGAGAACAACTCCATAGTGAGCAAAACATTTTTAAACCTCTTTGTGCTTTTAAATTTACACATTAAAACATTTATAATATAAATCTTTAAAAATTTGGTTGTTTAAAAAATCCATTAACATTTTCTTTTGATTTTACTGTTAGAATATGCATCATTATAATTTATTTTTTATACTTGTCTTTTCCTGGAAAAATTGACCTGAGTCAAATAATACATTTAATAGGGTGTGAGATTTTAAAATGTTACATTCCAGTCTTACGTCTAGGAATTGGAAATTCTTTAGGTCAGTATCTTATTCCAAAATATGTCTTTAGATCAGGAGAGTTCAAGCAAAATTTTCAAACCAGAACTGGCTAGGGAAATGGGAGGTTCCCTTTATAGTAGCTCTCTATTTCCAAAACATCATAATGTTTCTTAGAAATAAAGGTGAATGTAATTTTAGCTCATATGAATTAGTGAACGTTTTACCTTCTACGGCTTGTTATTAAGTAGGTTAGGTTGCGATTAATAGATAATAACAATACTAATGCCCTAATAATATGTATCATTATTTTTATTCCTTGTACTTTGTGAAAGCACACATACGTACCCTCAAAATACTTGAATTGTAGTGATTATGAAATTATCTGCATGTTTAGATAACTCAGGGAATCTATTTAGTGAAAAGAAAAGAAATATATTACTGTAGATGGTGACTATATTTGCAAACATTTAGTAATTAATGTGTGTGTGTACATATACATTTAATTATAAATTTTCCAGATACTTTCATATTTCTAGATTGTGAATTATTTGAGGGTAAAAAAATGTATTGTTTACTTTTAATCCCCATCACTTTTCTTCATGCTGAACAATGCTTAAATCATCTGGTTTATTTGCTGGTTTGTTTCTTCCAAGTAATTACCAAATATATCTATCAATAACTATAGTTTTGGTATTCATACCCTGCTTCACCCCTTTTAGAAATATTATGTCCTGCATATATATTTATTTTTGGACTTTTGCTATACGAGAGAGTGTGTTTCAGACCATAAGATTTGATGTAAAGTAAATAAATACTCTTCCATTTATTGGAGAAGGATTTGAATACTGCAGATTATAATTTATTAAAATGCGATTAGCTTACAGAAATGTAAAAGTAAATTTTCAAGATATAAGAAATAGAATAAAAAGTAAACAGTGAATTTATTGATGTTTTAAAGCATCATTTTCTTTTGTTGAACATTAAAATTATTTTGTTTTATTAATAAAAGTAATACTATGATTAATGTCTTTCTATAAACTGTCTTGAGTTTTTGATTCTTTCATTATGCTAGACTCCTTTAGGAATTAGTAGGACAGTGGGATTGAACCTATTTAAGTCTCCTGAATGCCAAAGTTCTCTCAGAATTTACATGCTCAGCATAGTATGATCATCCTCATTGATCCTTGAAAATTCTGCATTTGCTATATTTTAGTATTTGATAATTTTATAAGTAAAAATACTATTTCTTTGCATTTGATTTTCTAAGGTTGATCATATTCAACTTTATTAGTCATTTGTATTTTGTTTTCCTAAATTGTATTAACTTATAACTGCTATTAATGTCCCTTAGCATAACTTGCAGAGGCTGATGCTATTTCAACCTTAAACACTACTCAAAAGTAAGCATGTTATATAAAACGTACTGTAAAGCATCTCTGCACCGTCCTAACTTTTCTGTTTCCCGATGTTTCTTACAGATTCTTTGACTACCCAAATTCTCGAATTCATCATTGTATGCTCACCACTATGTATTACTTAATTTGCTAACAAAGTCAAAATCTTTTAGAGGCTAGCTTCTTATTGTTATAGGCCCCCACCTGGAGTCAAAAGCTTTCTACAAAGTAGATCCAGCCTCGTTTTTCCCCCTAGTTTATATCTTATCACACATAGATTTTATCGTATTGGAATTAGATTGCCAAGCCAAAGAACCTGTACCCATCTTCCCCTCACCTTGTCCAATGGCTCCCACATTCATATCTTTGCTGATTTCAATCCCATTCTCTACTTTATCTTTTTATCTCTAAATGAAACTCTGTAAAGAATTTTAAATTCCACATTTCTTCATGTAAGCTAACCTTATCCAAAGGGTTTCTGGGAACCACCATTACTGAATTTTTCCCATAAGATATTTACCATGTTCTGTCTCCTGTAAGGTAATCTGGATTACCCTATGGATCAGCTCTTTAAAGGCTGGCACTGCTCCATCCTCACGGAACTGTGGGGTTTTGCAAACAATAGAGACTTGATTTATATTTGTTCAATTGAATTATACCTGCTTGGTTGCTGGTAAAATTCAGTTTTGTTGCAAAGATTAAGTCCTTCATCAAATAATCTCAAAACTTCTCTTGGGGTTTTCTATTTGTTTTTTTCAGAGTAAGTTTTGCAGTTATTATTACTCTGGCTTAAAGAAAGCATTTACAAATATTCTTTGGGGGGATGCCTTTTTTAACCCAGTATAGACACTTTGAATCACTTTGTGCTCTGGGCGACAAAACCTCAGAAACATAGTTAATTTTGAAGAAGATACTTCTGAATTTGAGGGCTACTAATAGTATCTGTATGCTTAGAGAGGTTTAATTTTATTACTTCTGACTTTATATGAAAATAAGAAGGAATGTTAACAATGGCAATGGGAAGTGATCTTTGGAGACTGACTTTAATATACAGGTACAGAAAATCCATAAGTTATTTCAAATGTAAATTGTTATTTCTATAGTATTTAAGGGTGAAATACAAGTAGTGTATGTTCTGCAATAATTTATATGGCAGTTTATACTTTTTATAGCTTTACCTATAATTACAGCTTAATAAATGTTTATTGTTTTATCTATATTGCCTCATTTTATCTTTAATGTCATTTATTAGGTAGGCAGTGTTTTTAATTTCCATTTTACAA
>NW_011908485.1:0-1566 GCF_000151845.1 Pteropus vampyrus
GGAGAGGCTCTGGGAAAGCCATGATGAGGCAGACGGCAGGAGAGTACGGGAGAGAGACCACCGGGGATGGGCCACAGGTGGGGTGTGAGGGGGTGGAGGAGTGAGCACACAGCAGGCGGAAGGAGGGTACCAAAAGGGTAGAAGGGCCGTTGGGTAGAGGGAAGGACTTAAGAGTGACAAGTGGTCAGTATGTGTCCAAAGGATTAGGTGTAAATGGGGAGGGCTAAGAACACTTCCAGGATGGTTAGCAGCTCTGAAGGTTTCTGAAAAGAAGGCTGATGCCACCAGAGCCTGACTGTGTGCTTAGGGGCTTGTACCAGGTTGAATAGTGTGCCCCCTCCTCCTTGTCACTAAAATTTACACCCAACAGAACACCAGAAGGTGGGAAAATGGAGGCCCATAGAGGGAGGAAGCCTCGTCTAAAGTTAGCTGTTAGTGTAGGGAGCCCCAGGCCCCCATCCAGCCCTCTGTCCCTGGTGGCCCCACCCCTCCCACAATCGCTTACTCACCAACAGCCACACATGACTTACCATGCCGGCCCCATGGCAGCCACTGCACTTGTAGCGCCCACGACCATGGCATTTGTGGCACTCCTGAAGGTGAAACTTCCCTTGAATCATTTCCCAGGCACCAGCAGCTCCATGCCCGACCCCATGATGTCACAGCCCCATGCCCGACCACATGATGTCACCATCCCAAACAGAGGTGCAGCCCTCCAGAGCCAGGGTGGGAAGATGGCCATTCCACAAGACCAGGATTCCAAAGGGCCTTGAATGCCCCAGCCCAGGCTGCCCCGGATGCCAAGAAGGGAACACTGGCTCTCCAAGTCCCACACCCGAACTCATGCTCCCAGGCGAAACCACAAAAACCAGCATCCTTCACTCATTTAAGTAGCTACAGCAGTCTATGGGAATAGAAGCCATAAAAAATGGACAGATTGTTGTAAAAGGCAAGGGGCTAGCTGTTGGAATTTAATCACTGAATCCAAATAGCTTTTTCACCCTCGAGAAAAGAGCGGAACACTTTCTTGACCTCTGAAAGTCCTACCTATCTTATAACGCTATGAAAACACACCGGGTAAAATTACATGCTTGAATCAAATTCTAAAGCGAAAACAGTGCTTGCTTCGGCAGCACGCACACTGAAACTGGAACTATACAGAGGAGACTAGCATGGCCCCCGCACGAGGATGACACGCAAATTCGTAAAGCGTTCCACATATTTTGTTGGATTGTACATTTGAAACTTATAGGATTTTGTTAATCAATGTCACCCCCCAAAAAATAAATAAATAAAATAATAATAATAATAATTAATAAATAAATAAAGTGAAAATAAGGCAGGTAATTAGACAGGAACATAAGATAAAATATCTCAGTTTTTATAATACGTGAGTTTACCCTCGCTTCATGTCATGATATTTCCGTAAAACAGGATAGAAGTTAATTCTGTTTCCCTCTTGACTTCCATGAAAAATTCCAACCATATTTTAACTTTATTTTATATCAGTTTCATTCAGCACATCAGCTGCTTACGGTCAAGCAAAAAAAAAAAAAAAAAAAAAAA